>NW_013667530.1:0-22965 GCF_000517525.1 Limulus polyphemus
GTGGTGATGACTAGCTGCCTTCCCTCTAGTCTTACACTGCTAAATTAGGGACGGCTAGCGCAGATAGCCCTCGTGTAGCTTTGCGCGAAATTCAAAAACAAACTTTCTGATTTATCCCGAGATAACGCGCTCACAAGTTTAACATTTCCTGGCAAAATACTGGAAACTTCTTATAATACACAATATAAACCATTATATACAGTTACACTCTAGTGTATAAGGTTGCTTATCAAGATCCTGAGAACTTTATATTTGAGAAACCTTTCTATCAGGAGTAGTACGTCATGCTTCACCTACATATTTCTTTGATCACTGCACAAACATTGATCATAATTTAGATACTGTGGATGTCTCTGTTAGTCAAGGAATTTATTTTCATTGGAAGAACAAGAAAATAATTCATAGGGTGTGTCTGTTTATTTGTTTTTAGAGCAAAGTCGCATTGTACTATCTGCTGAATCGAACCCTGGATTTTAGCATTGCAAGCCCCTAAACTTACCACTTAGTTTTCTTTTTTTCCTTTTTAGCCCTATATTTAGCTTTCTCATTATCATTTAAACACTATTGTCTATGGACTGGAAGGAAGTTTTAACAAATGTATTAATAGCTTCAAGAAACGTGGTTATATAAGTATAGCAAGAAATATTATCATAGTCGAAACTCGAAGAAAGTTTTAGCATACTCTTGTTTTATTATTTTCAAGTGAAGCCATTTTATTTTAGTATTATTCAGTATAAGTAAATTTAGCTTTTACACTGTCATTTGTTGGTGGATGAATTATTGTTAAATTAATGTTAATTTTTGTGTTAAATTTATTAAGAAAGCATATGTAATTCTAATTTTCGTGTTCTTCTTTTGTTTATTCTAAAGGAAATAATATGGCCGCGCAAGAAACTCCACCAATAAGTAAAACTGAGGGATCCGAGAGTGGGATCAAAACTGACTCCAGCGTTACTAGTGGTAGGTCGTCAAAGATTGGAAAGATCAGTCCTGTTTACATTGCTGTGTTGGTGATTGGAATCTGTAGTTTAATTGTTATTGGAGGAGTTACTGTATTTGTTCTAAGACGCCATGATGCTACGTTTGGTAAAATTCTACCAAATGGATATCTCAAAGGTCATCACCAAGTTCCACTTAATGACCCAGAACTGACCCTTCCGATACCTAGGGCCACCAGTGGAAGTTATGACAATAGATTATCCGTAAAAACGTGATATACGTGCTCTGATCTTCGAATTCAAACACCTTCCCGTTAGCTTCTGCTTATTGGCAACATCGACTTTCACAACTATCATTGGAAAATATAACAATTGGCAAGGCAGTAATATCCAGTGAGATCGCGGGAAAATACCGAAAAAAGAATTCCCGCAAGTCAATACATTTCCATATTTAACATTCTATTTATGTGACATTTGAACGAGAATGTGTTATGAGTGTTTTTTTGTTGTTTTTTTGTCTTCTACAGTGATTTGTTTATTCAGAGGAACTGAAGTCGGCGATTGTTGAGTAAAAATATAGTTTTTAAGTTTATCAGTTATATAAATATGAGATCATGAGTTGGATACACGGATGTTAGTCGCTTAGAATTATATATGTAGATTTTTGTAATACAGAATGTGAAAAATACATCAGAGACAGTGTCGTTCGTCTTAATGTACAGAACATGTTAAACCACATTTTCCTAAAGTCGAAACTAAACCCTAATTATTTAGTTACCCTAGTATATAACATGGTAATGCAACTAAATCAAAGGATTTGTTTTAAACCCTAATTGTTTAGTTACCCTAGTATATAACATGGTAATGCAATCAAATCAAAGGATTTGTTTTAAACCCTAATTGTTTAGTTACCCTAGTATATAACATGGTAATGCAATCAAATCAAAGATTTGTTTTAAACCCTAATTGTTTAGTTACCCTAGTATATAACATGGTAATGCAATCAAATCAAAGGATTTGTTTTAAACCCTAATTGTTTAGTTACCCTAGTATATAATATGGTAATGCAATCAAATCAAAGGATTTGTTTTCGGAGTTTTAGAGCAAAGCTACAACAAGGGTTATCTGCGCATGGTCGTCTCTAACTGTAAATTGATAGACTCAAGCATTGTTTCTCAACCATCGGTCAGCGAAATGGCGCAGGTCCGTCACAACCACCTCGCCATTTCGTGGGATTTCGTGAAAACAAACAAACTAAAATTGAAAGGGTATTCAGAGGTAAATCGTAATGGTCATTCGTTGTACTTGCATTTTAGAGGTCAGCGACAGTTTAGGGAGGCAGCGAGCCGGTCTCTGTTATCGAAAAAGGTTGAGAAAAGCTGGACCAGAGGGAAGGCAGCTAGTCAACATCTTACAACTTACACCATCAATTCTTGAGTTACTTTTATCTGACCAATAAGTTGTACTTGACTCTCACTCTTAAAGTGCGCCCACGGTCCCCAGAGCGGGACACATTTTTGGAAATTGGATGTGAACCAGGAATTCTCTAATTCACAGTTCGGGCACATTGACCACTAGGCCATGACCAGCCCGTCAACTCAAACATACTTACGATTATATCGTAGTGTTGGTAAGGGTGTAGTTCATCACCTAAATTATTGCAAGTAATAGAGACTGTGTTCTCTATAGGTGATCAGCTCCTAAAGCACGAAAAGTGAAATGGAACAACCTGTGTAACATGACCAATCTCACAGGCACTTCATTCTGGCGTTTCCGCAATATTATGTCTGACACAAGAATAAAAAAAACCCTGGCGACGTCAGTCAATTACGACGATGACATGTTGGTACATCATTCTATACAGATGAAGAATAAGGTAAGGGCTTCTCATTCGCAGATACATTAACCAATGTTACCATGGTGACATGTAGAAGAGGTTCAAGCTACAGCAATCCTTATCTGAGCTACAAGTACACGAGGGTATGGAAGCCATCTATAACTTGGACAAGCTCCAGGTCTAGATGATATATAGATACTTCATAGATGGCTGTAGCTAGAAGGCTTGTCTCTCAGAGCGAACCACTGCTAGTCTCATCATTAGATGGATAATGCAGTGGAAGATAAACGATGCTGAATTCGCAGTTGATACATGGGAAGGCTTTGAAGCTTGTCAGAACATATTGGCAATAGCGTTAGATCTGGACGACGCCTACAATGTAGTCCATTTGCTCATTCTTGTTGACAAATCAAAACAGATATCATTGTAACATGTGTAAGGTGGGTTGTAATTGAAGTCACTACTAGAAGATGCATCATGAAGCATAGAAGCTGGTAATCAGACTGGATCACCATCAATGGCGATGTAACCTAATGATTCCAATCTTTAACAGCCCTCTTCAACATCAATACTTTGGATTTAGCTATTCTTGACAGCCCGACTAGATGATGTACATTAACCTTTGCTGACCACATTCTTGTGCATAGCAGAATCTCTAGTAAAGCTGAAATAGAAAGCAAGATACAACCATCTTTCTACATGGTAAGTAAATGATGCAGTGACATAGGAATGGTCATTAGTCCTACCAGTACCGCAGCTATGCTCTGCACACTCAACAAAGGGCATGCTGATTAGGACAAACCATCACCATACTTTGTTAGCACTGCCATCAATTTCGAAGAAACCCTGAAGTACCTGAGGATAACCTGTGCTAGACGACTGAACTTCACCAGTCACAATAACACCATCATAACCAAATATACCAAAGGCATTAATGCTTTGAAAGTCACAGCAGGATGTAGAAATTAAGAATGTCATCTGCTTATGCTCTACCAAAACTTTATCTATTCCATCGTGAATTATGCAATACCGATAATGAGTTAAATAAGATTGAAAAGATACAAAACACTCGTTTTAAACTGGTCATGGGATGTACTTCAGCCACCCATATTACAAGATTCTATTACACCTCACAGGTCTCAGCAGCATTGCTTACAACTTCAGCCACCCATATTACAAGATTCTATTACACCTCACAGGTCTCAGCAGCATTGCATACAAGCAAAATTCTAAGTTGATGAAACTTTGTTGAATGGACAGCAACTGCCGGTTGTAGAAACACAAGTGTAGAGGACGACGTTTCGAAATTCTTCTGCCTTTCGTCTTCAGGAAAGTTTCACCATGAATACACAGCCTGAAGAATCTATCAAAGAAAATTCTAAGTTCTTCATTAGAGTTTTGCAGTGTAAAGACAATGCATTTATCATTGAGCTACTACTCTATTCAATTGGGTCTAACCAAATAAGGGGTTATGGGTGAAAAGATGACATACAGTCACCACTGAGATAATTGGTCACACCATCAAATCTCAGACACCCTCGCATGGAATAATCATCTCATACGATTAAAACCCGTGAAAATCAGCCTAGACCGAAGATGTAGAGATTAGTGAGATTAGGAATAGTGTCTAGCAAAAAAGGCTTGTCAGCATCTTTTTTATAACTTGTCACTTGTCGTCATAATCACAGAAGGGCCCTACACCAAAAATGATGAGAGAGTTGGTTACGCATTCATTCCCTCGTGGGACAACAACATTCTACATAAGATTGGTAGAGCATTCAAGCTTCTCACAAGCAGTATAAGGATGGAGCTGGAAGCTGTAAAGCAATCTCTCCTCTGGATTGCTGAAACCAGTGAACTTCAAATAAACAGTGCCACCTATATAATACTTGTAACTGACTCACAGGCAGTACTTTATCAAATTCAGAGTGATTGATTCCCAAATGGATGGCAAAAAGACATAGTAACTACACGACATGGTAAGACCATCATCAGGATATACATGATAAGCCATGCAGAGGTAAATCTAAATGAGGAAACTGGCAATCTCGCGTGAGAAGCCTCTTTATCAAATCCAGCACAACCCCACTGGCAGGATGTTGACCTCCTCTGCACTAGTAAGACATAGATGGCAATCATTAAAGAGGGTCTTCATTGACATTCAGAGGGAATGAAATTACTTATAAAGAAAGTACCATCTTGTGTAACTTAAAATGAGGAATTAAATGGACATTTTAGAGCCAGAAGGACATTGTTAACGTCAGTGAAAGAGCTCTCTTTTCTCTCCTGCGAGGCAGCCAACCTCCACATGAGAGGTCAGCACCTGTCGGCGTAACTCCTGGGACTGTTACCTAGTGTTCAATTCAATTTAACATAGAATATTACTGTATTGTAACTTGATTATTAAATCGGCTTTGAAAAATTTAGAGATTTTGTAATTGATAACTAATACAACTGTGGTACATTTTTTTACAACATAATTGTTTTTATCGGGTTATTACATTGTTAATAAAAGTTCTACATTACCGCTTTTTTTAATTCGTTAATAATTCAGCAATAATTCAATTACAAATACAATTCTGATACTTAGTACTATGCTGTTTTTTTTTGTTTATAATTAAACCAGCCATGAAAAAAAAAGAGTGATTCTAAGATCAAATAAGTAACACAATTATGATACACTTTTTAGAATGTTATTATTTTCTCCCTTCGTTATTAATTAAACCAGTTAAGAAAATCCTATAGATTTCAATTATGATTACATGACTAGTAGAACTGATTTATATACTTGATATATTATTACTCTTTTTGTCTTTTAATCCCATTATTCAATACGTCGTAAAAAATTGGATATTTTATGATTAAATAACTAATCCAGTTATGATACGCTTTTTATAGCATTAGTGTCTATTTTATTTGGTTATTAAAAGAACTATGAAAAAATCTATAGTTGTTTGGAGTAAATAACTAATACAATTATGGTATGTCTTTAAGAAATTCTTATATTTTTACTTCGTTGAGAAATCGGCCATGAAAAACCTACATATATGATGATTAAACATAACCAGAACAAACGTGGTGGGCCCGGCATGGCCAGATGGATAAGGCGCTCGACTCGCAATCTGAGGGTCGCGGGTTCGAATCCCCGTCCCACCAAACATGCTCGCCCTTTCAGCCGTGGGGGCGTTATAATGTGACGGTCAATCCCACTATTCGTTGGTAAAATAGTAGCCCAAGAGTTGGCGGTGGGTGGTGATGACTAGCTGCCTTCCCTCTAGTCTTACACTGCTAAATTAGGGATGGCTAGCGCAGATAGCCCTCGTGTAGCTTTGCGCGAAATTCACAAACAAAAACAAATGTTATAGAACATTAGTGTGTTTCATATTTAAAGCCATATAAATCTACACTGAGGGACACTGGAGTCGTATCTTTTTATTCAAGATATAGTATGTTATTATAGAATATTACTGTTTCTATCAGCTAAATTTACTGTTAAATCAACTTGTTTATCGCATTCCCGAATAACTGGAGATCTTGAAGCAACAGAGTTTGTTTGTTTGTAAGCACAAAGTACTTTGGATCGATATTCAGTATTTGACAATGAACTAATAAGTACTTTGGAACGATATCCAGTATTTGACAATGAACTAATAAATACTTTGGATCGATATCCAGTATTTGACAATGAACTAATAAGTACCTTGGATCGATATCCAGTAATCTAGTAAGAAAGATGTCGAAAAAATTGGAAGAATATTTTATAGGTTTGTGAAAAATACCTCAAATGTATTACAAGCAGATCTAGTAAATGTTTATAAAAATAATCAGCAAATGTCTAACCAGTTTCTATAAAGGACAAAACAATTATTTGGCAAGGATATCTAATAAGTATTTGAAATGTTTTAGTTTTGGTTGATGTTATGCCCAAAGCTACACCTTGGACCCTCTTTGCTCTGCTTACCATGGGTATCGAAATCCGATTTTTTTTATTTTGCTTTTTTTTTAGCGTCGTAACTCTACAGACTTACCACTAAGCCACTAGGGGGCGTTTGAAAAGGAAGTAGGATCTATGCGCGGAGGACGTGGTAGGTAGTGATAAGGATATCTCAATAAGCACTTGCAAAGGATAGTCAGGAATTGTTTGAGAACACTTATCAAATATTTAGGGAATTGTTTAGATAGTGTGTTAAATAGACCTGTGGTGGACCTGAAAAGTCTTTGAGAATGATCTTTAGTGTTTGAGAAGCACCTATATATCCTTTGAGTACCTGTTACGTTTTTGAAGAACCTAATGGATATTAACAAGTATAGTTATTTGGTGTTTGCCAAGGGATGGATATTCGGTAAGTCCCTAAAAAGGGCATATAGGAAGCATTTGGGAAGGGTATTAAAAATATCCAAAAGGAACCTATTGTGAATGTGTAGAGCATCTGTTAAGCGTTTTGAATGAATGATTAGTGACTGTCTAAGAGGAAACTGGTATGTATTTATTAATAACTGAAACGAATGGAGGAAGCGTCTTGTGAGGGACATGGAACAGAAAGAAGTTAGTAACTGAGGTGGTTTCAGAATCCGATCTCATTTTCATACGTTTGCATTTATTTAGTAAGCTAGATGAATAAAATTGAATACTGTTATTTAGACGTCTATAAAGTTCAAATCATCCACCAGTGGACCAGCAATAAATTTACAGACTTACAACGCTAGAGTCAAGTATTCGATTCCCCGTGGTGGACAGAGAGTAGATAGCCCATTGTTTAGCTTTGCACTGTTGTGAAACAAAGAAAAAAGTCCATACTATTGTCAGGCTGCTTTTCACCTTTTATCCTATCATTAAAATCATATCAGTAATTGATATGGTTTCACGAAGTATGGCATGAAAGAATAATGCAACAACTGAGGCGCATTTACAAATATCTCATAAAAATACAAGATGGTAACCAATGCACGCTTAAGAAGTATACTGTAAATAGTAGGGAAGTAACCAAAGTAGATCTGGTATTATTCTGGCTGGACCCAAGACGAAGATTGATCTGACAACGAAATAGAGATGATAAATGATTGATCTGGTGGTTAGGGCATTCGACGCGCAAGGTACAGGTCGTGGGATCGAATCCCATTTATTATCGTCCTTTCAGCCGTTTGAGCGTTATAATATAACGGTCGGTCCCATTATTCGTTCTTAGAGAGTAGCCCAAAAGTTGGCGACAGGTGACGTTGTCTAACTGCCTTCCATCTAGTCTATAACTTCAAAATTAGGGTCTGCTAGCACAGATAGCTTTCAAATATCTTTGGGCGAAATGGAACAAACAAGCAACTAAACATAAAATAACTACATAAAGTTATAATTCTATAAATGATATTCAATCTTATTCATCTAGCTTTGCAAGAAAATTGAGCTTCACATATACAAAAAAAAGTATCAATCTCTAGTATTGGAGCGAAAAACGAAAGTAACTCCAAGTTTATAGCAGTCTTTGATCCGATCTTTCTGAAGAGAAGTAAATCAGTTCTAAGTGACCAACAGTCCTTGATACATTTCTCTAGCAGTTCTTGATGCAGTTAGACACTTAGAGTGAAAAAAAAGTAAATCCAAGTTTACAGCAATCTTTGATCCGATCTCTCTGAAGAGAAGATTATCAATTCTAAGTGACAAACAGTCCTTGGTACATTTATCGAGCAGCCCTTGATGCAATTAGACAATAAGAGGGGAAAAAAAAAAGTCAAGTTTATAGTAATCTTTGATCCGATCTTTCTGAAGAGAAGTAAATCAGTTCTAATGACCAACAGTCCTTGATACATTTATAGCTGTTCTTGATCCGATCTTTCTGAAGAGAAGATTATCAATTCTAAGTGACCAACGGTCCTTGGTACATTTATCTAGCAGTCCTTGATGCAATTAGACAATAAGAGGGAAAAAAAATAAATTCAAGTTTATAGTAATCTTTGATCCGATCTTTCTGAAGAGAAGATTATCAGTTCTAAACCACCAACAGTCCTTGATATATTTCTCTAGCAGTTCCTGATGCAATTATACAGTTAGAGTGAAAAAAAGTAAATCCAAGTTTATAGCAGTCTTTGATCCGATCTTTCTGAAGAGAAGATGACCAGTTCTAAACCACCAACAGTCCTTGATATCAGGAACTGCTAGAGAAATATATCAAGGACTGTTGGTGGTTTAGAACTGGTCATCTTCTCTTCAGAAAGATCGGATCAAAGACTGCTATAAACTTGGATTTACTTTTTTCACTCTAACTGTATAATTGCATCAGGAACTGCTAGAGAAATATGCAATTAGAAAATTAGAGTGAAAAATAAAAGTAAATCCAAGTTTATAACAACGTGTTTTTTTCTTCTTATATATTTTCTGTCAAGTTTCGTGTAGACAGAAGTTTTATTTTATCACAGCCCCAGATGTTTCATTATATGTGGTTCGTGCCTTTTTTTTTCTCTCAGATATAATAATGTTTTTATTTTCTATTTTCATTCAATATTTTCTGTCATGTTTTCTGTACAAAAAAATTGTTGTATTTTATTTTAACTTCAGACGATTCATTAAATGTGATTTTTTTGTCTCGACAAATATAACACGACAGTATTTATTGTTAAGTTTCATTTACAAAGAAATTATTGTATTTTACTTCAAATTATGACGTCCAGTCAAATAGATCCATATTTGGCTTTTATTCTAATACCATCTACAATACTTGGTTTACATGACGATTTCTGTATTTCATAACAACCTAAGACGTTTCATTACATGGGAACTTCTGTCACGCACATACAGCCTATTATTATCCTCGTCGGGGAAAAAATATTCACAATTTTCCTTAACTACAGCTAGGAGATATAAAATAGTGTTATGGCGGAGCTTGGAAGTATTAGCTATTGTGACAAATCCAGCCTCTGAGGCACCGCCAACTAGAAGCACTGATGCGGAAGGGAGCACAAATGGGTGTATGACTATCCGTATGCCGGACTGGCTGGCTCCAATAATCCTTACTCAACTTTTTAATCATTAAGCCTGTCTGTTAACCGAAAAGAGTGATCGAAAGAGGAAATGTTGGAAAAACTGATACTGTGGGTTGATTGATCGGATAAACATGTTGTCTTTTGAGTTGGTTGGTTATTTATTGTTTATTAAAAGCAGTAATGTTTCTTACATAACTTAATGTTTGAAATTATAAAACCAAAACGTTATTAATCTTCTTATCTATATTATACAAAATTAAGACTATAACACATGTTTCTTGTCCTTGCTTAATATTTCACAACTAAAACTATAACACGTAATTAATATTCTTATCTATATTACACAACTAAAACACATGACTAATGTCCTCATGTATATTATACAACTAAAACTAGAACACGTAACTAATGTTTTTATCCATATTACACAACTAAAACTAAAACACGTAATTAATATTCTTATCTATATTAAACAACTAAAACTAAAACACGTGACTAATTTCCTTATGTATATTACAAAACTAGAACACGTAATTAATGTTTTTATCCATATTACACAACTAAAACTAAAACACGTAATTAATATTCTTATCTATATTACACAACTAAAACACGTGACTAATTTCCTTATGTCTATTACACAACTAAAACTAAAACACGTAATTAATATTCTTATCTATATTAAACAACTAAAACTAGAACACGTAATTAATGTTTTTGTCTATATTACACAAGTAAAACTAGAACACGTGATTAATGTCCTCATGTATATCACACAAGTATAACTAGAACACGTGATTAATGTCCTCATGTTTATCACACAAGTAAAACTAGAACACGTGATTAATGTCCTCATGTTTATCACACAAGTAAAACTAGAACACGTGATTAATGTCCTCATGTATATCACACAAGTAAAACTAGAACACGTGATTAATGTCCTCATGTATATCACACAAGTAAAACTAGAACACGTCATTATTGCCTTTATCCGTATTCTAGAGCTAATATTGAAATACATAAAAAGATCTATACATTAGTCTCTCGATGGGAGAGCAATAAGTCTACGGACTTACGACGCTAAAATCTGGTGTTCGATTCTCCGCGGTGGACACAGCAGATAACCCTATGTGGCTTTGCTCTAAGACAAACTTCTATAATTTAGAACTAATACTGAAATACAAAATAATGTCCTTATCTATTTTCTAGAACTAATACTGATATACGTTAACAACATTCTTTTGTACATTGTAGAACTAAGAGTCTTACACGAACATTTGATTGCTTTTAGATCGCATTTTTCACCCACGTTATGGGATTTGTTGAAGATGGCGCTTCATTCGCTGTAAAATCTGAGAGTGTGGCTGAATGAACTTAATATTTTGCAACGTGGTGGACTGATATATGAACTAAAATTCCTCTTGAAGAAGAAGGACATGAAGCACAATAAAAAAAATTAACCTTAAAGAATAAGCATAATTATCAAATTTTAGTAAAACTGGAAGCCTCAAAGTATACAAAAAATAAAACCTTTCCCTACAATCACGCCCTCTCTAAAGTAAAACCTCCTGCCCATTAAGTTTATAGCAACAGCTCAACACTTTCTGTATTTCACAGTTTTAGTGTCCACTATAGCTTTCGACCACCTACAGTGGGAATCCAGTTACCACGGCTCAAACAGTGGCGGACATAGACATCATAGGCATGGGTTTTCATCCAGGGACATCAACAGGGTTCGTTTTTAGCATATTTGGATAAGTTGAGCGCTGCAGGCGCAGAAAGGGATGGGGAAGGGAGGGCATTTTACGCATTTAGAAACCCTAGAAGACGAGAGGAGGCAACAGGTTTTGATTAATTTAGGTTGTAAATGTTCATTATTTATGAACTAAAGAAAATAACCTCAATACACCTCCCTCCTCTCCTACAGGCACACGTAACCCTCAACCAGCACCGCCTCATCATACTCACAAACCAGATGTACTAAATGTAAAATAGCTCAGTTTTTTTCATGCTCAACCAATTACAGCTCCATTTACTACAATTCGGAATACCGGAAACGTAAGGCCGGAAGTGTCTAACCTAAAATTTATAAAGGCGTTTCCAAGCGCACAACAATACCGTTTTTGGTGTCTGAATAAAAAAAGAATAGGAATAATTGCTTACTTTTTTTTTACTTTAGCCCAAGTATCTATAAAATAATGTGACGCTATAAACTCTCAAGGGGTCTCGAACCTTATCTCGTCCTCCACTGTCAAAAAAATTCGGCTAAAACTTTCGGCAAGAATAAAAATTGATGACAGATTATGTTTTAAAGTGCGGCTCTCTCTTGTAAAGAGGGCACAGATGAGAGCAGATTCTGGTGTAAAGGTCGTCCTTTTAAAACTGATTTGAAAAACTTCAGTGAACAACTCAGAATCTTTTCAAATAAATATTATAATCAATAAGATTTACTAGAGTATGGATTATGCTTTATAAAGATAAGCTACCTAAAATGAATAATAAATGATTTAATTAATAATTATACATAAAGAAATATTGAATATTTGAAATATTTAAGTACACACTCAAATATTTAGTATATAATAATTTATATTTTAAATCACCAAAAGATATAATTTTAAATATGCACATTATTCTATTATATATCTATGTATATACACTAAATAGATCTTTAGGCTCATCAGTATTATTATCTATTTCTTCAATGCTGATTTAATATAGATATAGATATATTTACTATTAAATTGTTGAATTATTTTGAATTTTATTATAAGGTTTGGTGATTGATAAAAATTAATTTTCTAGTCATTTACATTTTTTTTCTTGTTCCATACATTGATTTAACTTTTTGTCAATTCCATACATCTATTCTCAATCAATTAAATATTTAATAAATATATAATTTAACTAACGGTAATATATTTGAAATTTTAAAACCTAATTTTATATTTGCAACACTGTGATAATGATAACAAACACCTATATGTTTTAAGTGTATTATAAATCTTAAATTTGCTAAATAAATACCTTCCCAACAGCTTATATCATACTGCAGAATAAAAATCAAACTAGGCATAGTAGATATTTTTCACTTTATTAAGAGAGAGATTTTTTAAATAATATAATCTTACTGTAACATTTTTTTTAAATTTTGTTTCCATTACTTTAATTTTTTGTTTCCAATTAAATCTATAATCTCTTATTATTCTAATGTTTAAAATATTCTGATTTTTGTAAAATAGAATTAATATTTGTAATATTTTTACTATCTAAAAACTTACAATTATTGTAACAAATTGCATTATTTTCAATTATTTGCTTGGATACTTTTAAAGGAAATTTCATGTAAACTGTTTTCTTAACATTTAAGCCTAACTACTCTTCATTAAACAACTTCTTTGAATATATATATATATTAAGACATAATTTATTTCATCTATTTCGTTATAAGTTAATACTGAATAATCTGTAAAAACTAATTATTTCCCTATTAAACTTAATCAGTAACATAAAAAATAAGAATGGACCTAAAGTGATCCATAGGATACTCCAGAAGTAACTTTCATTTCATTAGTTATGATTTTAATTATTTATTTTGTATAAAAAATATACAAATTAAACCAATTTAAAGCAATATCTCTTTTCCATTTTATCAAAAGCTTTTGGTATTACTAAAACGATCATGTGTTAAGTTATTATGGTTAACAAAATTATTTAATTCATTTATTACCTTATGTAGTGCATCCTCTATATTCTTGTTTTTCCTATATCCAAATTATGAAGTTGAGAACAATTTATTAAAACTAGAGAACATGAATAAATATTTCGTTAACTACTTTTACAAGAATTTTCGATATAACTGATAATAAAGCAATTGATCTGTAATTACTTAGATCACTTTCATTGCCTTATATTTTTCGTATAACGAAAGGATATTTTAAATTGTCTGGAAAATTCCTATTCACGTTGATATATTAACTAAGTATGTTATTATTGGTGTTAATTTATAAATATTACATTTAAAATTTTTTATTTGTAATTTTATCTTTTCTTGCAGTTTTCTACTGTGTAAGGATTTTATAATTTTCATAATTTCATATTCATCAGTTGGTGTTAAATACTTTAAGTATACAATTATATAATTTTTTACATCGTAATTCGTCTAACTGATCTATATTTAAACAGTTACAACAAATTTTACTTATAATTTTATTTGGATTATTTATGCAAAATTAGCTAAAATAATTAACACGTAGTTGGGGCTTTTCATTAAATTTCATATTCCTATTATAAACTGAAATAACTTAAAATTTTGTTGAATTTTCTGACTTGCTTCCAATAATTTTATTTTAAATATTAGATTTACTTTCATTATTTTTATTTATAGTAATTTATTTTTGTTTGTTTTATTAAAATTACTTAGATAACTTTTACAGTGTTTAAATTCAACTAATTCAGTATGGTTTTGTATTTATTTTTTCTTATTTTTCTAACGATTTCATTTCTGTGTTGAAACTTGCTAACAATAAATTTGCCATTCTTGGTTTCAGTTTTTTTCATTTATCTCTATTATTTTTTTTTATATTGCACCAAAAGTTAATATACATTTTGCATTTATAACAAAGCAGATTTTAGGTTTAATGTTCGATTTACAAATGTAACAAGGGTTAGAAGTGAAGACAGATTCTGGTTTAAGGTTTGATTTACACTTGTGGAAGTCAGATTTTGGTCTAAAGTTCACTCGATTAATTTTATTCATAACCAAGATGAATAAAACACTATTTTCAAAATATTCTATTTTTTTCCAATGACGTAGTGTACAACGTACTTACCACCACCTTCTAAGTTACCCACATCACAATCAAGAGTATCAAGGCATCTTGTTACTCATTGGTTATCAACCTAAAACTGTTACAAGTCATCAGAGTTCAAAGCTATTTTACAGAACTAGAACAATTATATTTATGTCAGATTTAGTACATGTCAAGAAGGTTTATATTAATAGAACTCAAATTAATACACATTAGGAAAGCCTCAATAATTAACACAACAATCACTGTTACACGTTATAATGGTCCATACCTATTTTGCAAACCTGACTGCCACAGTTATAACGCACAGCATTTGAAAGTGTAGATCGTTTTCACCTAAATTTCGAGGCTCGAACCTTGGGCTTCCTGATTCGCAGTACATCATACTTACTACTCCGTCACATTCTGGCATCTAACAAGAACCTGAATAAATGTATATATCGGTATATTTGTTGATTTTAGTAAACTATAAAGAAAGTAGTTTATTTGGATAAATAAATAAATCTCAGTGAAGAAAGAAACCTTTGTATAGCTTCAATCGTCCCTCTTTTCTTGTTCTTCATTCATATTAACGATGTTTCATACTTCTCAGTTCTGTGAAACAAGTGTGAACTTTGTAATAATTATACGTCAGTAAAATAGATACGGGCCTGGATTTGGGCGCAACAAATGAATTTCCTTAGAATGTATATATATATAAATATGTTCCTTGATGACGTTTAATATTTTTAAGCTCTGTGAAATAGATATGAACACTGACAACGCAATCGCGCTATTTCATTTAGAGTAGCTGTGTAGGCGGCAAGTGCTGCTGACTTATTCTTCTCGCTTTGGTCAGCAGTTCTAAAACTAAAGAAGCCATGCCTGGACCCTGAACTAGCTGTTTCACCCATGGGTCGCATAAAGTGCTTTCGGGTTGAAAATACCTGGTAAAAGAGGTGTGTGAGTTTCATACAAACTAATCTGGGTCTTAGGTTTAATAGGCGTGTTAGTTTCATATAAACTAATCTGGGTCTTAGGTTTAATAAGTGTGTTAATTTCATACAAACTAATCTGGGTCTTAGGTTTAATAGGCGTGTTAGTTTCATATAAACTAATCTGGGTCTTAGGTTTAATAACTGTGTCAGTTTTATATAAACTAATCTGGGTCTTAGGTTTAATAGGTGTGTTAGTTTTATAGAAACTAATCTGGGTCTTAGGTTTAATAGGTGTGTTAGTTTCATACAAACTAATCTGGGCCTTAGGTTTAATAGGCGTGTTAGTTTCATATAAACTAATCTGGGTCTTAGGTTTAATAACTGTGTCAGTTTTATATAAACTAATCTGGGTCTTAGGTTTAATAACTGTGTCAGTTTTAAATAAACTAATCTTGGTCTTAGGTTTAATAGGTGTGTCAGTTTTATATAAACTAATCTGGGTCCTTAGGTTTAATAGGTGTGTCAGTTTTATATAAACTAATCTGGGTCTTAGGTTTAATAGGTGTGTTAGTTTCATACAAACTAATCTGGGTCTTAGGTTTAATAGGTGTGTCAGTTTCATACAAACTAATCTGGGTCTTAGGTTTAATAGGTGTGTTAGCTTAACACAAACTAATCTGGGTCATAGGTTTAATAGGTGTGTTAGTTTTATACAAACGAATCTGGGTCTTAGGTTTAATAGGTGTGTTAGTTTCATACAAACTAATCTGGGTCTTAGGTTTAATAGGTGTGTTAGTTTAACACAAACTAATCTGGGTCTTAGGTTTAATAGGTGTGTTAGTTTCATACAAACGAATCTGGGTCTTGGGTTTATCAAGCTATTTTTTAGTACTAAATATTTTTCTTTCTTCAAGTAAAATTTGCTTAAAAATTGACTTACAATGCTAGAATCCGAGTTTCGATACCCTTGGTGAGCAGATCACAGATAACCCATCTAGTAGTTTTGTGCTTAATAACAAAACAAGTTTTTGTTTTTATTTTTTCTCTCCCGCATTAACTTTAATAACATATTTCGTTTAACATTAGCTTTATACTTAACACATGCCCCCCCCCCCCAGTGGCACAGCGGTATGTCTGCGGACTTACAATCCGGGTTTCGATACCCGTGGTGGGCAGAGCACAGATAGCCCACTGTGTAGCTTTGTGCTTAATTACAAACAAAAACTATACTTAACACCTGTAGTATGCAAGTTATATTCTCGAGTATAATGTATTTTACTTAAAATATTTTGATACAATCTGTATTAACTTCTGTAGTGAAATGTTTAGAAACTATATTATTACAGGTTGTTTATTTATATAGATGGTACTATCGTATATGGATTATCTGTATATATGGCATAAATATTTGGAACTGACACTTTAGACTAGTTAATATATTTTACTGGCGTTTTTCGCCAGTTATAGTCTCAAAGAGCCCCCCAGTGACACAGCGGTATGTCTGCGGACTTACGACGCTAGAAACCGGGTTTCGATATCCGTGGTGGGCAGAGCACAGATAGCCCTTGTGTAGCTTTGTGCATAATTAAAAACAGACAAAAAGAAACAGACAGTCTCAAAGCAATTAAAGATAAACAGTCTATTTCAAAAAATCGGTTTTCATTCATCACTGGCCGGTGTTCGGGAAAATTATATTAAGGTTTACTTATTTTGGCGCCATTTTTTTTTGTATGTAAACAAATGTTGCCAGAACATTGGTATTATTCTCCAGATAGGGAGCTAATGTGCGTTTACTTATTAGTTATTTTCGTAATATCTATCAGTTCATAATATTGAGTGTGCTCTATTCTGAAGGCGTGGATATTTATTTTATTTGTTTGTTTTTGGACATTCGTGTAAAGTTACTCAAGGGTTATCTGCGCTGGCCGTCCGCAATTTTGAACTGATAGGCTAGAGGGAGGACAGCTGTCAATTAGTACCCACTGCCATCTCTTTCGCTACTCCCGTTTGATTGAATGGTGGGATTTGTCTGTCACGCTTATAACGCAAACACGGCCTCATAGCGGCGGGCGTTTTTTTTATTTTTCTTCCAAATCTATAATCCGGCCACGCCTGGTCGTAAATATATTGATGTTTCATGAATTATTAATAATTTTAATTATTATAGTTTTTTGATTATAATTAAGCACAAAGCTACACAATGGGCTATCTATGCTCTGCCCACCACGGGTATCGAAACCCAGATTCTAGCGTTGTAAGTCCGCAGACATACCGCTGTGCCACTGGGGGGGGGGGATTTTAATAGAAAAGTGACTTATGTTTTTATGTGATTAACAGTGATAACCCAAAAAAGTGCTTTGTTTCAGTTAGTTTCTTTAAATCTTATTGGCTATAGTTATGTTTAAAGCTTTTGTTTTGTAAATTACATCGCACTTACCAGGATTATTTTGCATTAACGACTTCATATGTGGACTTAGGACCCATCTTAATCTCAGCTGGCCAAGTCTCGTGAAATAATTATCAGATTATGGTGTAAAATGTCATTAAAAACTCAGTGCCTAACTGACAATTCATCGCAGTCTAATTTCTAGAGGTTTTGTCTTGTAACATTTGTTATATAGGATGTTTTGATTTTTAAATTGCTGTGCCTTACTTTTTATCGGAATTTCTGGAAAATAGCCATTAAACTTTACTGACTAAAAATACATATGGAGCCTAATCTATCATTTAAACATTCTTAACAGCTTTTCTGTTGAATAATTTAGAATAATAAAGATCAATACTACATGTAAAACCAACTAAAAACACCAACCATAAACTTTACTGACTCTTTGCATCAGTAATGCGATAAACTTTTACGTCGGCCAATCTAACCTATATATATATATATATATATGTGTGTGTGTGTGTGTGTGTGTCACGTCACATCACTCTTGATTTCTCGAAACAGGAGGAGCCATAAAAGTCAAAATGTATTTATCCAGATATAATAGTTCGATTACTGTCTGCCTATTACGATTTTAGTGACGGGAGTGCAATGGAGCCGTGAGGGGAGAGGTGCTGTGAAACCTTATATGTGTAGTGAGTGTTGGTATAATAAGCCTAAAGTAAAGACGTAGTGTGGGATCACTTCTCCTAGAGCCAACTGCATAAAATTCATTATGAAAGTAAAAATATCGATTCAATTTTAAACTTAAATCATTTCTGAATTAAGCTATTTTCTGTTATATCACCAACCTCTTTAATCAACGGTGACTCTAAATTAAGAAATCAACAAATATTTTTCCAGTTTTGTTGTCTATACATTTCATTTTATACTTTTAGTACATAGAATAACAACAATATTATATATAACATAACATAAAAACCATTGTTGGATTTTCTATATATTAGAAGTTGTTAATCTAACTGATTTTTACCAGTAATTATTCTATGAATACGCCACGAATTCATTTCATGCATTATCTAATTTTGATTGGCTCACAAAGAAATTTACAAACGTTTGAGTGCCTCGATTGTACTTTTCTGCCTCTTTTGGTCAAGCTTGATTCCGCAAATGTATTTATTTCAGTCAGCTACGAAATGCGAGGTTACGGTATACTAAGGGGTGGGGTGGGGGTGGTAGTACTTGCCCCGTCATGTTTGACTGGCTATACTCTAGTTTGAAAACAATAATACTGGCTGATTTAGTTAAACTATAATGTCAAGGTGGTTTGAACATTTCTAAAAGTTTATAAAATGTTCATTTTCAAATATAGATCGTGATTTCAAATCCCAACAAGAAAAAAATTTTCACTTTTCTCTTTTCTGTTCAAAACGTCGTCGCTTAGTAGCAGGACGGTAATTGATCAGACTTTGTTAGTGTACACTGTCCCGTGTTGGAGGTGGGGGGAGGAATACTTTGGCGTCAGCTCTTGTAAACAGAGCCTAATGTAAACCTAGGGGTCTTCGTGGTCATCTTTCTAGCTAATTTGAACAGTACAGACACAGGCCAGATCCAGAGAGTGACGCGCCTTATCTAATATCATTAGACAAGGTCCCATGGTCAACCCTTGGGTTAAACGTTCGCTTCTGGAACTTATCTTCAGCCACATCAGGTGCAGGTCAATCTCTATGCGACGTGTTGGCGCCTAGATCACATCCAGCCCAAAGACCAACGGACTGCCTAAAGCCCCGCCTTTGTTATTTAAGTACCAAATGGTGGACCAGTCAGCTGCTTTACTTGTTCAGCACGCACCCTTCCATGTATAGTGCCCGTGGCCGTGAGAAGAACACTGGGAATAAGACGTGCGCTTGCCAGACTGAAAACACTCTGCACAGTGGCGCTAAAGCGAAGAACGATGTAGAAATACGCTCACAATCTGGAGAGTGTATTTGAGTTGTAGTATTAAAGTAATTATGCCCATCGACTTCATGTCCGTTGTATAAGTTCCAAATATGCAAGGGGATACGATTTCACCTTTAAAAAAATTAAGTTAAACAAATTTCACTGGAAGATGTTAGGGCGAGGAGACGGAGTTTCCACGCAACCCATGTTACAGTGTTTTCTTATAATTCTGGCAGTCGTCTACTGCGATGTTCGTAATGTAGCAGGTAAGTGCAATCAATGGCTTTTCTAGTCTCGTTTTTAGGTCATCAACAGCGATTGTTCATAGTGTGATCAAATGTTTTAAGTTTCTGCGTTTTTAACGATCTGTTACATAAGCGGAGGAACTTGACTGGCACTGGAGGCACTTACCCCCAAATTTTGATTCGGTAGTATGTGTTGTGTATGATTTTTCGAGGAAAGTCGTTGTTTCAACGTAGCGAGTAAGGTGTCACTAATCGTTGGTAACCTCTCACCTCTCTTCCAAATTCAAATTTGTTTCGCCGTCTGTTGTCAACTGTAAAAACAACTATTGGTAAGAGTACGATCAGAGCTTATACGTATGGCGATATTTCTTGTGTGGTAAAACGACTAAGGTCGCGATATATCCAGTGCTAAGCCTAGAACGTTTGAAACTGACCGTGAAGTGTATTGTTCGATCCATTCACTCAGGTGGCAAAGAGGGCCGGCCGCATGCGCGTTTCAAATTTCTTGGGAAAGAGGTGATGTTTATCGGTCAAGCTCGGGTGTGAAATGGTATAGAAATGTATAAAAAGAGGTGGCGCTTCATCAGCTTTAATTAAAAAAGTTTCACCATTGCTTGATCACAGGAGTAACGTTAGATGCACCAGCAAATTAATAACACACACAATGTTACAAAATGCCACATTATTCAATGTGTCTGTTGTAGTTGGAGATGTAAAAAAAACACACAAAAAAAACAACCTTAATGAGGCTAGTGTAATATTAAAGTAATCTTCTGTTCTTTCACTAGATACATCATAAATAATAGATATTAAATTAATGTAAATAGCAGTGTTCTCGTTATTATTTCAACGTTAGTAATTGTGACATTTGTAATGTTATAGAAAAAACTCAAGGTGTCCTGAGATAGAGGGGGTAGGCTACCTCCATAGAGTATCATGTTTAATAAAAACGTGGAACGAGCATATGTATACCCAAATTTGTGTAGGGTGTGAATAGTCTGGGGTTGTAATGATGGCTCTTGAGTGGTAGAACGTTAAGGACTGTCGGCTATATGAAAATTTCTAGTGTGGTAAATTGTTTAACTTTAAGATCCTGACAGCTATAATTATGTTTCTTGTGTGTATAGTATGTTTAAGTTTCTGATAATTAGCTTTAATAATGTTTGGTTCGACAATTAAGGTTATGACAGTTAGATGGAACGAAGTTTTAGTGTGGTGGGACTGTTAAGATGTTGGTCAACTATTACGAATTATCTTGAGTGTAGAAGCGTTAAGATGTTTTCGGTCAACCGTAACGATGTTTTTTGTATGGTAGGATGGTTGAGGAATTGACGGTCAACTATAACGATGTTTCTTGTGTAGTAGGATGGTTGAGGTGTTGACGGTCAACTATGATGATGTTTCTTGTGTGGTAGAATGGTTGACGTATTGACGGTCAACTGTAACGATGTTTCCTGTGTAGTAGGATGGTTGAGGTGTTGACGGTTAAGTATAACGATGTTTCTTGTGTGGTAGGATGGTTGAGGTGTTGACGGTTAAGTATAACGATGTTTCTTGTGTGGTAGGATGGTTGAGGTGTTGACGGTTAACTATAACGATGTTTTTTGTATGGTAGGATGGTTCAGGAATTGACGGTCAACTATAACGATGTTTCTTGTGTGGTAGGATGGTTGAGGTGTTGACGATAAATAACAATGTATCTTATATAGTAGGACGGTCTAGGTGTTGACGGTCACTTATAAGTATATTTTTCGTGCAACAGAAAAATTGAGAATTTAATCAACTGTAATGATGTTTCTACAGTTCCCTAAACCAGTAGCATTAGTAATTTATTTTATATAAACGATTATATTCAGAACCTAAAAACAAGAGCTGGAGGAGTAAGTCGTATTGCAAGTTCGTGTTTAACTTTAATATTCTTACTTACAAGCACGGGATGTGATTTTTTTTACAAGTATGAAAGCTAAAGAGTTTGACAGAACTACGAGATCTGAGTCTAACATTTATTCAAGTTTCGAATTATAATCATTGTAATTTAAAGATACACAAATACGTAAGAGTAGAGATAAATGGAGAGGTAGAGAAAAATGCTTATAGAAATTCCTACAACATGAAAGTTCAGTTAAACTTTAATAATTAACAAAATACAATAAATGTATAGTTTTAAACATACTTGCATCACCTACCAAGATATTGTAAAAAATAACCAAAATGAAAGTTTCTAAACAATTATCTTAAAATTGTCATAAAATTTAGTGCATAACACTTACAGATTCCTTTGAGACTATAAAGCTTTGTTTATTTTAAAGCGTGATCTGAAACCGGTTTGAAACTAGAAATGTGCTCAACTTTATTTTCATTTCGGACAACTGGAAGAATTTATGGTACGTTTTTCGTTGCTCACGTGGTTCATTTAGGAATATTCCGTAAAATACAAGCTTTCATTTCTAACCAAAAGTGTAACGATGATTGTTTGTACGCAGGGTTTTAGAGAAGCATTATTATTTTGCTTCTATCATGATATGTGATGTAACATTGAAGTGGAACATCCTAGTTTCAATCATACTGTGTAGAATAACATTTTAGTGGAACATCCTTGTTTCAATCATACTGTGTAGAATAACATTCAAGTAGAACATCCTAGTTTCAATCATACTGTGTAAAATAACATTCTAGTGGAACATCCTTGTTTCAATCATACTGTGTAAAATAACATTCTAGTGGAACATCCTAGTTTCAATCATACTATGTAAAATAACATTCTAGTGGAACATCCTTGTTTCAATCATACTGTGTAGAATAACATTCAAGTAGAACATCCTAGTTTCAATCATACTGTGTAAAATAACATTCTAGTGGAACATCCTAGTTTCAATCATACTGTGTAAAATAACATTCTAGTGGAACATCCTAGTTTC
>NW_013667530.1:23136-25497 GCF_000517525.1 Limulus polyphemus
CCATAATGCCCTACCCATTTGTTAGCACAAAAAAACTATAATGTAGTATTCTGTCTACCATCTTAACCATAATGCCCTACCTATTTGTTATCACAACAAAAACAATAATGTAGTATTCTGTCTACCATCTTAACCATAATGCCTTACCTATTTATTATCACAACAAAAACAATAATGTAGTATTCTGTCTCCCATCTTAACCATAATGCCCTATTTATTATCAGAACAAAAACAATAATGTAGTATTATGTCTATCATCTTAACCATAATGCCCTACCCATTTGTTATCACAACAAAAACAATAATGTAGTATTATGTCTACCATCTTAACCGTAATGCACTACCTATTTATTATCACAACAAAAACAATAATGTAGTATTCTGTCTACCATCTTAACAGTAATGCCCTACCCATTTGTTACTACATTATTGTTTTTTTTGTGCTAACAAATGGGTAGGGCATTATGGTTAAGATGGTAGACAAAATACTACATTAATGTTTTTGCTGTGATAATAAATAGGTAGGGCATTATGGTTAAGATGGTAGACAGAAAACTACATCGTTGTTTTTGTCGTGATAATAAATGGGGCATTATGGTTAAGAAAATAGATAGAATACTACATTATTGTTTTTTTTGTGCTGTAGAATAACATTCTAGTGGAATATCCTGCTTTTTGTTAAACTATATAGCATAACATTCTAGTGGAACATCCTGGTTCCTGTTAAATTATGTAAAAAAAAACATTCTAATGGAACATCCTGTTTTTTCTATACTACGTAAAATAACATTCTAGTACAACATCCTGGTTTCTGTTTTACTGTGTAACATAACATTCTAATGAACCATCATGGTTTTGGTTTAATTACGTAACATAACATCTTGGCTTAATTAGGTAATGTTCTAGCACAGAGAATGGAACGACGGTAATATTTAAATATTTTTTGCAAATACAGTAATAGGTAATATATACTATATGTTTTCTCAGTTTCATATATATGTATATATAGTTCTTCACTCAGAACATAACATCTGCCCAGAGTTTAAGGCACGCCGAATTGTGTCTTAAACTGGTGTTAGAAAAGCTGTTTCCGTTATGCCGTCCACTTCAGCAAAACGTGTCGCCAGTTAGAGACGCCAGCTGTCGGCAGGGTTCTTGATGCCTAGCCTGTCTCCGTAAAGGTTTCTCATTTAATTAACTAGGACGCATTTTAAAGATTCTTGACCCAGTCGTTCAGACTCTAAAAGCTCCTGACATTGTGACATGTAGAGGGATGAAAAACAATATTAGTTGTCAGCTTATTATCACGAAATGAGGACAACTTTTCGTGCTGGGGGTCTAAATGCTCGGAAGTGAAAGAATGACTTAGGGAAATAAACCCCTATTTTGCGAATACAAAAACGATTAATAATATTCACACAAAATAAAATATGAATATCCATTTATAAACATTGAGATTCGTAATTCACACGCTCTGAATTCGCATCTGATGTTGTAGGACGCGTTTGTAAACATGATAATAACATTACGCCAAGAGACGTTTTCCCTCGTTTTGATATTGATTATGCTACAATAATTAAGAAAGTAAACAGAAAACTCAACCATGAATTTCATTCTTTTTGACTGAGTCACTGAATGTAATACTACATAATCGTTGGTTGTTTTTGGTCATTAGATGTTGTGGTTTAAACAGTGGACAAAATATTGTTTTTGCTGTGATGATAAACAGGACATTATGGTTAAGATGGTAGACAGAATACTACATTAATGTTTTTGCTGTGATAATAAATAGGTAGGGCATTACTGTTAAGATGGTAGACAGAACACTACATTATTGTTTTTTTGTGCTAACAAATGGGTTGGGCATTACGGTTATGATGGTAGACAGAATACTACATTATTGTTTTTGTTGTGATAGGATAATAAATAGGTAGGGCATTATGGTTATGATGGTAGACAGAAAAGTAGAATAACATTCTAGTAGAACATCCTAGTTTCAATCATACTGACAGTATGATTGAAAAATAACATTCTAGTAGAACATACTAGTTTCAATCATACTGTGTAGAATAACATTCTAGTAGAACATCATTGCCTACACAGTATGATTGAAACTGGGATGTTCCACTAGAATGTTATTTTACACAGTATGATTGAAACAAGGATGTTCCACTAGAATGTTATTCTACACAGTATGATTGAAACAAGGATGTTCCACTAGAATGTTATTTTACACAGTATGATTGAAACTAGGATGTTCTGCTAGAATGTTATTTTACACAGTATGATTGAAACAATGATGTTCCACTAGAATGTTATTTTACACAGTATGATTGAAACTAGGATGTTCCACTAGAATGT
>NW_013667530.1:26323-31197 GCF_000517525.1 Limulus polyphemus
ATTATTGTTTTTGTTGTGAAAATGGGTAGGGCATTATGGTTAAAATGGTAGACAGAATACTACATTATTGTTTTTGTTGTGATAACAAATAGGGCATTATGGTTAAGATGGTAGACAGAATACTACATTATAGTTTTTTTGTGCTAACAAATGGGTAGGGCATTATGGTTAAAATGGTAGACAGAATACTACATTATTGTTTTTGTTGTGATAACAAATAGGGCATTATGGTTAAGATGGTAGACAGAATACTACATTATTGTTTTTGTTGTGATAATAAATAGGGCATTGTGGTTAAGAAAATAGATAGAATACTACATTATAGTTTTTTGTGCTAACAAATGGGTAGGGCATTATGGTTAAGATGGGAGACAGAATACTGCATTATTGTTTTTGTTGTGATAATAAATAGGGCATTGTGGTTAAGAAAACAGAATACTTCATTATTATTTATGTTGTGATGGTAATTAAGGTACTGTTTTTAAGAAAATAAACGAAATGTTGTCTGTGTTGTGATAATATATAAGGCATTGTGGTGTGGACAATAGATAGAATACTACATTATAGGGTATTGTGGGTAATAGCTTATACCGCTAAAAACAGGGTTTAGATACCCGTGATGAATAGAACACGGTTAGCCTATTATGTAGCTTTGTGTTCAACAACAACAAAAAGTGTGACAGTAAATAGGTATTATGGTTAAGAAGGTTGATAAACAACATTGTATTTTTGTTGAGATAGTAAATAGGGGATTATGGTTAAGATGGTACACAGAATGCTATATTATCTTTTTGTTGTTATAGTAAGCACACTCAGAAGCTTTGAATTCGCATCTAATGGAATAGTAGGATTAAACATTTTAAAGAAACTTGGGTATCAAGAGGTTTCAAGCGATAGTAAATAGCTATTATAATTAGAAGGTGATTAAAATAATATTGTATTTTTGTTGAGATAATAAATGGGGCGTTATAGTTAAGATGCTGGATATGACACTGTGTTATGTAACGTCTTTGAATCAATGATAAATCCTGCGTAACAATGATTAATAGAAGTTCAGAAGGATAAAATTCAAGAAAGGTTATGTGACTGATAATCTAACTGATTCTGATGATTATGAGATGGCTTGCTGTTTGGAGCAAAATACGATAATAAAATATGATTTTTTGTGTGTCTTAATAAAAGTACAGTGGTGGCGATTAAGGTTTCCTTATGTGGACAGTGGTTCTCCTTGAGCCCCACGTTTTCTAGTGTTAAATATGGCTACTGATTTTTGGTATAACTAAAGAAGTGTTTTTTTAAAGCTGTGGAGTAGAGGCTAAAACTGAACCTGACCTGGAACTTTTTACCTCGCGCTTCTGGAGGAGATAGATTGCCTTGCCACTAGATTTGGATCAAGCAGACCCTGTAATTAGTTCCCTCTCAACGCGGATCAAGAAATTATAGGAAATCACAGTCTTTGTCAAACGGTGCCGCTGGCAAGGATGAAGGGCTTAATTGTGTGCTTTATCACGTTGTTTGAACTTCTGAGTATTCGGTAAATGTCTCGCCATACAAACGCAGAGTCCGTATAGATAATAAAGTTTTTATTACTTTACACCATTGAAAAAAAAACGTCACATGTAATGCTAAGACCACGAAACGTTTTATATCTGTGTGTATGTTTATGTCACAGTTAATGCAAAACACACACACATCAAATTTTCTATTTATAAGAATTGATTTTCAGTGGAATGACTATTATTTTTTCATAATCAAGAAGCTCCCTTAAAAACATTTCATTTTAAAAATTGAATACTGAAAACGTTGTGATAACTAGTACTGACAATCTCTAGAGTGCTAAGCCTAGCTGGGTGAAGTTAATTTTTAATATATTTATAATTTAAAAATAGAATACTGAAAACGTTATGACAACTAGTACTGAAAATCTCTAGAGTGCTAAGCCTAGCTGGGTGAAGTTCACTTTTAAGATATTTATAATTTTATAAAATAGAATACTGAAAACGTTATGACAACTAGTACTGAAAATATCTAGAGTGTTAAGCCTAGCTGGGTGAAGTTCACTTTTAAGATATTTATAACGGCAGTAAGACGTCATCTCCTTAAGTGTCGCAACGCAGCTAAACCGATAAGAAGGTATAACTTAAAGCCGTACAACTAACAAACTAAATTTACAACTGCCGTTAGCCTAGTAGTAGCACTTCTGTAATTGTTAGTAATAGGATTAAGTATTTAAAAACAAACTTGGGTGTCTAAAAGTTTCAATAAAACTGTAAATGTGACATTATGTTTTACTAGGTTTAATCGTTTAAAAGAAACTATGGTATCTAGAAATGTCAATAAAACTTTAAGTACGATATTATACTTTAGTAGGTTTAAGCATTAAAAACTGATGATACGAATTTTCATAGGGTTCAATATATATTTTAAACAGATTGTATTATTGTTTTTAAGTTAATTCGAATAATTCAACGCCCTCTATCCGATTACTGATCGTTTTACGTCGATATAGTATTGATAGGCAGAATACAAGGACAATTATTCTGGTTATCTCAACGCATAAATATTGTTGTAGTAGTTAACATGATAGCCCACGTGAAACAAATGCATATTCAATTAGTTTGGTATATTATTTAACAATATATTCTTGCGTCACAATATGGCTTCCTACTACGTAACTTAAATAGTGTAGTCTTTTTTTTTGTTTGCTTGTTAAGCATAAACTACACAATGGGCTATCTGTGCTATGCCCACCACGGGTATCGAAACCCGGTTTCTAACATTATAAGCGTACAGACTTACCGCTGTGCCCCTGGGGGCGGGGCGGAATTCCTTTAATGACTGGTCGCCTAGAATATGTTTTTCTAATAAATATCACCCAAACACAGTAAAGTAAGGACATTTAACAAGATTTTTAACTTTCTCCCTTGTTTTGCTCCAATCGCATCCATTTTAGGGTTAACTCTTTCAAAGTACTACAAGGCCCTCCTCAATTTCTTCGAAAATGCTATTTTATAAAACAAATCTACCTCGGTTAGTTTCCAGACGTACGAAGCTAAGATTCGGGGTTTGACTCTCTCTCTGGTGAACAGATCGTAGATGGACCATTGTGTCGCTTTGCGCTAAACAGAAAAAAAAAACGAAATTTGAAAACATAACAATTCTTAAATTTCAAGCTTAAAAATTCAAATTTATAAGTAAACAATCTTTCAAAATGTCAAAACGATGAAGTTATAAGTATTTGTTTGTTTTAGCGCAAAGTTACCCAGTAGGTTATCTGCGCTCTATACACCACGGGATATCGAACCCCGGATTTTAGCATTTTAAGTCCGTTAACATATCACTGAACCTTTGATTGTAAGTAAAATACAAATAAGTAAATACAAGTAAGTAAATTTTAAAAAAATTTACAGGAAACATGATTTATTTACTTTTAACTTATAAATTAACATAGTATCTATGTGCCAATTTACGAGGAAAAAAATTAAGGAAAAATACGTATGTATTAAACTCTCGTAAGTCATCTACATTTTAATACTTTCATAAATAATATAAAAACTGACAAGCGCTCTCTAGCGTGTACATTCTTAGGGATTTCAAGGTACCCTGGGTCTGTCCCACGTACAAAATGTTGTTCACCAGGCTGTTATAGTTTTCAACAATAGATTTTTCTACTGTGTTTACATTACGACAGACATAAAATTAGCGAGAGAAAAAAATTTCCCGCGTTGAAATAGTCTATAATCATATAATATTATAGGTCAAGTCACGTTTTCTGGAATGAAAGACAGCTTCGAGAAAAGGCTACAACACCGTACTCATGCGCAGTGTGTAGGCCCCTGCACCTGCAAGTTGGTAAAAGCGGTCTTGGTTGCTCCAGAGAGCAAACGCCTAGAAAATTATTGTTTACAGATTTATGTCGCCAACTGACGAGCTTAGGTCTTCGGAAATCCGGTTCTTTCGCCGCTACCCGTTCATTAGTTCGGCCTCTAACCCTTAGTTAGCAAGCTAGGCTAATGTATACGTAACTATTACATAGGCTGGTAGCAGCAGGAGCTAGGCTTGGCACAGCAACGTTGTAGGCTTACACTCCTCTTTCAACGTCATTTGTGCTAAAATAAAAATGGTATGTCTGAAGTTTATATTATCCACGTGCGACATTAAGGTAACCTTAAATCTTAATAATCTCTTTTTTATGGTAAGAAAAACAAACCGCTCATATTTTAAGCTGGGAATGATACTCGTTTATTGTAACCTTTCTGTTTTATTTTTAAAATTGTGCATTACATTTTACTCGGGGAACAGCCTAAATTTTATATTCATACACAAATATATACACACACACACACACATATTTCTTATCCTTTATGAATTTACATTTAATTATGTGTATATGCATATATACCTCCCTGTATAAGCAGTAGCTCGTAATAGCCAATTTTTACGTCTGTAATAGAAATAACCTTTAAAAGGCCCAGAAAACCTGCAACGTCAATTCGTTGGGCTAGTCAAACTTACCCAGCATGTTGAGTAGGCATATAAAGACCAGCAGAAAACAGCAGTTATCTAAAAAGCCTGTTTTCTTTAATGTTACACATACCTAAGGTGTTGAGTAAAATATAGATTTGAAAGGCCCATGTTACTGAAACGAACCTTCTGGTTAAGTAGAGTTGTTTAAACATTTGTTTAACAACAAGTTAAAGCTTGGAGTGGTCTATTCGTTCATTGGTGTGTGTGTCTGTGAGCCAGACTAGTTTCGGAGAATTCCACTTCTCATCAGTGACCCTGGATACTACCACCAATGAAATATCAGACCAAACCAAGCCTTCATAGTAGTGAGGTATCGAAAATCAAACTGGTGTATTTACGTGTTTTCC
>NW_013667530.1:32053-35325 GCF_000517525.1 Limulus polyphemus
AATCATCATGTTACTATATAAACACACAAAGCTTGGTACAAAATTTAGTCCTGCTTCACGATAATCATCATGTTACTATATAAACACACAAAGCTTGGTACAAAATTTAGTCCTGCTTCCCAATAATCATCATGTTATTCTATAAACATACAAAGCTTGGTACAAAATTTAGTCCTGCTTCACGATAATCATCATGTTACTATATAAACACACAAAGCTTGGTACAAAGTTTAGTCCGGTTTCACGATAATCATATGTTACTATATAAACACACAAAGCTTGGTACAAAGTTTAGTCCTGCTTCACGATTATCACTGTGAGTTACTAGGTGAACACAATAACTAACAGTCGCTCAAGGTCCAACTTATACTTGCATCAGTATCTTATGTTGCTAACCGACAGCTTGCCGTGAAGTCCAATCCGCTCTCAGAACTGTAACTTTGTGTTCTACTATATAAAATAATAATAGTTTTCAAGTAACCTCAACATCTTTAAAAGTTATTTTACATTTTACGAGTTCAGTTAGATATAGCCTTACAATATATATAATAGAGGCGTCCTGCCATCTATTGCTATAATAAAGAACTACTACCGACCGGCCAATTGTCGAAAATAAGAAACAGGTTGTACAGAAGATTTTAATTGTGCTCGTCATCGAAAGAACAAAACGTCAGATTTGTTTCTTAATGTAAAACTCCACATGCGCAATATCTGTGTGAGATAGAAATGTCTGTATTTAATAATTAGTATATAACGTGGCTTTTTTTTTGCATTAAATTCCTAGTGATCAATACCACATTTGATTTCAAACTTTTGTAGGAGGAGTTTTCTTAGAAGTATATTAACTAAGTGCATGTGCATGTCATTGTATGCTAACATAACACAGCACATGTGTTACCTCCTCCTCTACCACCACATGGCGACCCTATATACAAAAAAAAAAAAAAGAGAGAGGATGAAGAACCCTGGTGGGTTTGGTTACGTTTGTGTTTACTGAGCAATTAGCGCTGCCTTTCCGTGCGACCTCTACCACCGTTACTATGCCATCAGTGTCGTCTTGACTCTGTCTTTGGAATGTCGGATGCTATCGTCCAGTAATATACAAACTTTCGTCCTTACGTTTCCAATTCTAACGTTGGCATTCTTTAACGATGCGGTACTAAAATAATGTAATGAATATAACGTCAGTGCAATTTTGTTTTATCCAAATATCGTTCATTTCAATAGTTTATTTCCGATGACAGTATTCAAACAAATCATTTTTTTTCTATTCTGTGTTGTTTCTTCATCTTTATACGGTTTATGTGAAGGGTAGAGGGCGCGTTTGTTTCTCTGTAAATGAAAGAGAAATTAAATGCTCTCCTTCAGACGACATCCTTTGATGAATGTACATATTTCTTTGGATAACTTGATCTGACATTGAAAAGAATAACGCAGCATGGCATGTGGTGTTTCTACCACGAATGTTTGTTATTTTAGGGATGTCTAAGTAAACGGTTGGGTTCGCTATCATGACCTGTTGACCGTGGGGTATGAAGGAGGTGGGGCTACTCACTTGATGAACGATCTGCCTTTTCCCTGCGGAATTCAACCGTCATACTGCGGTCTAGTGAGAGGCCACAACACAGCCTTGAGTATCTTGCTCAGCTTAGACTCATATGCCGCTTACATTAACTTCTAGTGGTAAAAAAAAAAGAAGAAAGAAAAACCCACAAAACAAAACCAATATTTTGGCAATGGTTTAACTTAACAATTGTTTTTTTTTTTTTACTTAACAACATCCTTCATCGAACGCTAGTATATTTTAACTTTATTTCAATTTGTTTGTTTGTACTCCAGTCAATCAACTGACAATTATTCAGAATTTGTTTTAGAATTTTTATTGCAAAGCGACACTACTATCTGCGCAAAACCGTACCTAATTTTAAACTGACTGACAGACTATTAAGAAGGCAGCTAGTCAAGAGCACCCGCCGCCAACTCTTGGGCAACTAACTCTTATCCGATTGAATAGCGTGAGGGATCTGACCATCACTCTTATAGCTCACCCGTGGCTCCAAAGTGCGGAGCACGTTGTGGCGGCAACGAAACGTAAACCATTATCAGCTGACAAAGGAACAAATGTAAAAACTGAACACCTTATGCGGACCGTAATGGTTAAACACTGTGTATTATGCGAGGAATGAATATCTTTATGTGTGTTTGAGATAAGACCCGGTTGCTACCGTTTCCCTGATTACCGTAACTAACGTGGTAAGATCATACATCGTGATGTATATCAGTCTGGACGAACGTACGAATGAAGAAGAGAGGTAAACCGGAAGATCGTTTTTAGTCCACGTTGTGAGACTTCATCCGTGTTATCATATGTTATATGAATACTTTACCTTAACTACAGAAAAAATTAACGGACAAAAAAGTGCTTTAAGTCGTATTTCTGAGAAAGTTTGTTTAATAAATACTAAGAGTTTTAGGGACTGAATTTCTGTGTATACTCTCTTGTTTTTTCTAATCTTATTTATTGTAAGCGGGCATTTTAACGAAATAACGTAACCGATATAATGTTTTGCGTACTTTTTTTGCGCGTAATATTTCATTTGATATCTTTAACAATTGTTAAAGTTTTCTATCCACCAATTGTTACTACTAGGATATCTGCCGACAATTGTTAAAGTTTTCTATCCACCAATTGTTACTACTAGGATATATGCCGACAATTGTTAGTTTTCTATCCACCTATTGTTACTACTAGGATATCTGCCGACAATTGTTAAAGTTTTCTATCCACCTATTGTTACTACTAGGATATCTGCCGACAATTGTTAAAGTTTTCTATCCACCTATTGTTACTACTAGGATATCTGCTGACAATTGTTAAAGTTTTCTATCCACCTATTGTTACTACTAGGATATCTGCCAATAATTGTTAAAGTTTTCTATCCACCTTTTGTTACTATTAGGATATTTGCTGACAATTGTTAGTTTTCTATCTACTTATTGCTACTACTATTATATCTGCCGACAATTGTTAAGGTTTTCTATCCACCTATTGTTACTACTAGGATATCTGCCGACAATTGTTAAAGTTTTCTATCCACCTATTGTTACTTCTAGGATATTTGCTGACAATTGTTAGTTTTCTATCCACTTATTGTTACTACTAGGATATCTGCCGACAATTGTTAGTTTTCTATCCACCTATTGTTACTACTAGGATATATGCCGACAATTATTAAAGTTTTCTATCCATCTATTGTTACTACTAGGATATC
>NW_013667530.1:36309-37086 GCF_000517525.1 Limulus polyphemus
CACCTATTGTTACTACTAGGATGTATGCCACCAATTGTTAAAGTTTTCTATCCACCTATTGTTACTACTAGGATATCTGCCACCAATTGTTAAAGTTTTCTATCCACCTATTGTTACTACTAGGATATCTGCCAACAATTGTTAAAGTTTTCTATCCACCTGCCCCCCCAGTGGCACAGCGGTATGTCTGCGGACTTACAATGCTAGAATCTGGGTTGCGATACCCGTGGTGGGCAGAGCACAGATAGCCCATTGTGTAGATTTGTGCTTAATTACAACCAACCAACCAATCTATCCACCTATTGTTATATTTTCATTTATCCGAGTAAATATTTCTGTCTACATTACTGTACCATTAAAGAGTAAAATTTTCTGTCCACATTACTATACTTGAGTAAAATTGTCTGTCCACATTATACTTGAGTAAAATTGTTTGTCCACATTACTATACCTTCAATGAGTAAAATTGTCTGTCCACATTACTATACTTGAGTAAAATTGTTTGTCCACATTATTTTACTTGAGTAAAATTTTCTGTCCACATTACTATACCTTCAATGAGTAAAATTGTCTGTCCACATTATACTTGAGTAAAATTGTCTGTCCACATTATTATACTTGAGTAAAATTTTCTGTCCACATTACTATACCTTCAATGAGTAAAATTGTCTGTCCACATTATACTTGAGTAAAATTGTCTGTCCACATTACTATACTTGAGTAAAATTGTCTGTCCACATTATACTTGAGTAAAATTGTCTGTCCACATTATACTTG
>NW_013667530.1:38009-41468 GCF_000517525.1 Limulus polyphemus
TATTATACTTGAGTAAAATTGTCTGTCCACATTACTATACTTGAGTAAAATTGTCTGTCCACATTACTATACTTGAGTAAAATTGTTTGTCCACATTATTATACTTGAGTAAAATTTTCTGTCCAGATTATTATACTTGAGGAAAATTTTCTGTCCACATTATTATACTTGAGGAAAATTGTTTGTCCACATTATTATACTTGAGTAAAATTTTCTGTTCACATTATTATACTTGAGGAAAATTTTCTGTCCACATTATTATACTTGAGTAAAATTTTCTGTCCACATTATTATACTTGAATAAAATTTTCTGTCCACATTATTATACTTGAGTAAAATTTTCTGTCCACATTACTATACCTTCAATGAGTAAATTATCCTATTCACCACTATTATAGCTTCAGTGAGTAAAATTATCTGTCCAACTTCTAGTATATTTTCAAATATCCTTCCCACATTATTTTACCTTGAATAAGTAAAATATATTATTCACTGATTATTATAAATAATAATATATAAAATTGTCTGTCCACATTACCCTCAATCATTAAGATATCCTATCCACTGACTGTTATACCTTTACTTGTTACAGAAAAGTTCTCCTGTTCATCAGATAACCCAAGACTGATTTTTCTTACTCGGCTTCTCTCAGACTTTCACTGAAATTCAATTTTCTGTAACACTATAGAATTTTAAAGAAATGTGAAAGATCACTGAAAAATAAATATTTATTTCTGGTTCTTGAATATTTTAAATATAGTAGGTTGTGAAGAACAAATTGTATCTTATATACCCCTCAGTGGCTGAATGATAAGTCTGAAGGCTTATAACGCAAAAACCCGGGTTTCGATATTCGTGGTGGACACAGCACAGATAGCCCACTGTATTGCTTTGCACTTTAACAACAAACAAACAGGCTTATATCGTTACAACGACGCCAGTACTCAAGAAATCTGAGAGTGAAGTAAATCAGTAACAACGTGTTATAAATAAGTGTATCAATTAACCAACATCTTACTAACACTTCTTTAGAAATTTTTTCTTGTTACCAGTTTTGATTGGAAAATTTTTCTGAAATGACGTAGCATAGATTTTCTTCTATTATATGTTCTTGTCTTTTGATCTTTCAGTCTCTTTCAATTACCAGTAATAATTCCAGCGTTTGGTCTTGTGGATACGAGACACAAATCTACACAGTGGATTATCTGTGTTCTGTACACTACGGGTATCGAAACCCAATTTTTAGCGTCGTAAGCCAGCAGATTTATCGCTGAGCCACTGTCTTTGTAACATCACAATTCATCTTGTCACATCAAGCAGTGGTATTATTTTAACTTGATTCGTGCTTCTACCTTGTTTTTTGATAAGAAATGGCAATTTAGTCTCACAAAAACGTAATAAACTGTTTAAAACAAAAGACTAAAAGTTTGGGAACTTTCGAAGACTATTTTATTCTTATACAAATTTTCATTCTCTAAAATACATTAGTCTCTCCCTCAGTGTCAGTATTAGTGGCACCCACATTTCACTTTATCCAGTTTTCTGTCGTGTCCTCGTCATGCTTCTCTCTCCGTTGAATGTTTATTTATTATTGACCCTTGTTGTTTCATCTGATTCAGCGATTAATCATTATATATTTTTTTCATTTCTGTCATGTCATTTCTCATCAAGACGAGATCACATATATGATCTTTGCTATCTATGTTAATTTTATGTAGCCTTGACACCCATTGTTTTGTGTCAGAGTTACTGTCATTCGTTGTCTATTAATCTCTCACAGTTCTGTTTTTTGTACTGTTCTTTACATTTGTATTTCTTAACTTTATGATCTTGTTGACCTATGTCCGAGTTAGTGTCCGTCGACTGTCCATTTCTCTCAGCCCTACATATCGTTGCTTCTTATACTAGTATTTCATTTATGTATTTATTTATTATTTTTTTTTACAATTTTCGCTTCAATACTCTGTTTCTGTTACAATCACCCCTGTATTTGTATTAATTTCGAGTACCGGAAACTACGTCACTAGCATACTCTTAAACAGAGCTACTATGGTCAGTTCTGCTTATTAAGTTTTTTTTGTTTATGTCATTTTACGTATTTCATGTATAAGTTACAAACGTAATTCTTTCGCAGAATGTGTGAAAAATATCTAATGTATGATTGTTGGGACATCTTGCAAATTCGCCAAAGTTACGCAATTGAGTATATATATTAATAGTTTCGTTTTGATCCTACTTACTAATTATGTATTATTTTATTACAAGTTACAGCTTTTATAGTAAGGAAAATTACTTTTTAGAACAGGTACGACGTTTCGATCATTCCCAAGCACAAAAGTTTTAACGGTAAGGAAGGTTTTAGTGTATACACACAAACACACATGAATTTATTCATTATTCCAATAAATTAAAAACGTGTGTTTGCTACAGATAAATACTATTTATGAAAGTTTTTTTCCATTGAAACTCTGTGAATATTTAATATAGGTTTAAAAATATTATAGTTACGTGATTTTCTTTTTCTCCATTTTCAGGTGAGATAAGATGTTACTGCAATTTCCCAATCTGCATAAACACTGGTTATATGTGCAAGTCAGGCTTAGGCTCATGCTTCTCTGAATACCGGCAATCTACATACAGTAATGGCCAGTCCAGGGCGAGTCATGGCTGTCTAGAATTTCTCAAGGATAGAAGTAGAGCTTTATGCAATCAACTTTCCCGCCATGCCAACGTTTCCAAACAAATATTTTCCAAACTTCTCTGCTGTGAGGAAGACATGTGTAATTACATGAGCGTCAATATTAGACGATCAAACATTTCTTTTCCACGAGGTAAGGGTTTGAATGGAAAAAAAATGCTGAAATATATAAATATATCCTTACGAGGGATGACGTTGTAACGTCGAAACATGTAGAGTCGTCAACTTTTTGAAGGCCATAGATAGGCCTAAATAAAATGTTTTTAATTGTGTACCAGTTTAACGTTGAATATTATTTATGATTTTAAGGTTAATCATGTTGGTGTCTGTTTAAACCTACCATTGTCAATAATGTATGCCTAAGTTAGTTTATATATATTATTTAGTGTATACGAGTGTCATTCCTTTCAGAAATTAGAAAAAAGAAACTAAAAACTATAACTACACTTATAATAATTCATTAGTGTGTAAACAACCATGAACTATCATGAACGCAGACATGGTAGAATATTTTTATGTTTTTACGTTTTAATTTTACTGTCAGTCGTTTTATGATAAATATTTTTGATAAACATACTGGTAGTCGTAGAGTTGATGCTGTCATTATTTCTGTAGTGGGATGCTTAAACCATTGAATAAAACTGAAACCCTTGTATATGACGGGAACCACGCATGCGCAAAATCCCCATACTTTAACCAAACTATTTTCAACATTGCTTCACTGTTATCCAACACGTTCAGATCAGGGGTTCGATTCCCCT
>NW_013667530.1:41670-53615 GCF_000517525.1 Limulus polyphemus
TGTTAGTAATATAGATAATAAATTACAGACAAACTTTGTAACAAACCGTTGGTAAAACTTCTGTATCTAGATGCGTATCGTATCGCGGCATCAATATCTAGATACCTATTGTATCGACTACTATGATGAGATTCGCACCTCTAGTCATAACGAACCGAACTGTCAAACAGTACACTTTTTTAGAAACTGTATACTGTCAAAGGATATTCTTATAAATACTAAAGGTCAAACACTATGCTTGCTATGGACTGGAGTGTTAGTTGATACATTTTTCGTAGATTGGAGTGTCAAATAATAGGTTTGCCAGAGACTGGAGTGTCAATCGATACATTTGTCATAGATTGGAGTGCCAAACGATACGTTTGTCACAGCCTTATTTTTCGAACAACATACTTATCATAGACTAATCTGTCAACATATCATGCTTATCATAGACTGATGTGTTTCTCAATACGCTTGTCACAGACTGAACTACCAAACAGTATAATTATCATAGACTGGAGTGTCACTAAATACGCCAGTCGCAGACTGGACTACCAAACAATACGCTTGTCTTAGACTTGATGTCAAACAATACGCTTGTCATAGATTGGTCAATAAATTTTCAGAGATGTGAGTGTCAAACAATAAGCTTGTAACTAATTGAATTTCAAACTATACTCTTAACAGTTTCAGTTTTATATAATAAGGTTTAAATCCACACTAACGGAACAATACCAATTTATATGGATACTAGTTTTTACATTTCACATATTCAACATTGTCAGTGCGGAACAATATCCTTTATTGTAAATTACTTTACACGCTATTGTATATTTACCTGTTATTATTTTCGTCGGATATTCTATTACATGTTTTTTTCGTATCATATTTAATCCTACTGCTTGTATAAGTTATTAGCTTGTTTTCATTACTTAAGCCTACTATCGCTACAGATGATTTACTATATAAAACAATAATATTAAATTTTCATTTTTGTTAGCACTACCTCTCTCAGAAAAAACAAACAAAACAAACTTGGTCAGCTTAATGATCAGATATAAACCCATTTACCTGTATCATTTCTAATTATTATTAACACAGGTTTTTTCTTTTTCTTTTTCATACTAGGTATGTACAAATATAAAGAAGGCATAGACCAGGCGGCGCTTGAGTACGACTTATGGTTTCGAGCTGCCGTCATTGCTGTTCCGATTATTGGAATTTGCATCTTAATTCTGTTGGTGTTAATAGCTGCACGGATGCTCAGACAAGACAGTAGACGTCGACGTCAGTTCCTGGAACTTCAGCGTCAACGTCAGTTTAAGGCCCACCTGTTGCTTGGTGACAGGTCGGGATCAAACTGGCATGGGATTTACAAACACTTAGCTATGTCACGTGACAGCTGGTGTTCAAACATTAGTGTACTCGATAAACCAGTTTCATTCTATAATTCAGTGACAGCGAAATGGGACGATTATAATAAGCCCACCGTTTTTGTATAGTTCTGTGTGTGTTGCAAATTCTTTCCGTAAGGAAGCGACAACGAAACGTAAAGGTTATAATAAGCTTATACTGTTTTTGTGTAGCTCAGTCTACGTCGTAAATTATATCTACAACACATTGACAACGAATGCGAAAGTTATAATAAGTTTATGCCGTTTTTGCGTAGCTCAGTCTACGTTCTAAATTCGTACTCCAACTTAGTAAAAGGTTATAATATATAAAAAAAGTGAAGGTTATAATACGTCTATACGGTTTTTGTGTAATTCATTTTGAGCTCTAAATCCAATCTTTAACCCGATGACAAAGAAATAGGAAACGTATGACAATTCAACTGCTTGTGTGTGGTTATCCACGTTATAAGTCCGTGCTGCAACTCAGTGACAGCAAAATGGAACGATTTTAACAGTTTTTATGGAGTTGTCTTCTCTGTAAATTTATTCTTTAAGTCGATGGAAAAGAAATGGGGAGAATATAATTAGCTTAGTGCTTTAATGTAGCTCCACCTACACTCTGAACCCTTTCGGCAACATAGTGACTGACAGCTTGCCAGGATCGTCTGTAGGATGATTCGAAAAGTCTGCTGTTTTTTTTTTTTTTCTTCTATAGTTCAGTCTGCAATGTTGCCAGGATGTGTGACTTATTCTGCTACATTGGTGCCCCGTCAGTGGAACTAATGTAATAGCACCAAGTGCTTTTAACTATGTAAATATGTAAATACTTTAATATGAATAATATTTGTTGTTACCATTACACTACAATATAAATAGTGCTAAAACTAGGAAGTCTTTCATTCCTTTACAAAAAAAAAAAGTTATAAGTGGTTTTCGAAACCAATTTTTTAATCTATCTTCCCAGACCAATTTTTTCAGATATATAATCCAGAATATTTTGAGATTATATAAATTTTACAGTCTATATATCCCATAGTAAGTAGAATTGAGAGAATTTTTTAAATTTGTGAAATCTATAATTTTTTGAAGTTTTCTAGAGCTTTGTTTAGATTGAAAAGTCCTGTACACTAGTTTCATATTCAAAACGATTTCTTAATATTATGTGATTCCTAATATTAAATATTTTGCATGTATAGTTTACGTTATTTGTAGATAAGCGAAACAGTAAAGTTAGAAGAATTTTCTCACTACCTTTGACTGTTCTATTAAAACCTATGGTCAACAGTCTTTATATAGATCATAATTTAAAACATTCTATAGAGATGGCGCTTTAGTATTACATTTATCTTAGAAGTAATGAAATTGTCATTAAATTTTAGAAGCTTAATATCATTGAAATCGACTGATAAAAGATGACAGTTTCTCTCGTTTCATTAATGATAAACAGAACTTAGTCAATTATGGATTAAAAAAATATCTACAGTCCATCTGGTTTTTATTACTAAGGTTAAACAAATTGGTTTCATTGCTTCGCCAACTTTTGGCGTTTAACACCATGACATTAGAATTAAATGTTTCGTATTCCGTATAAAAATAACATAATAACGTAATAGTTCTGCATGCCATCATGTCCATCCCAGCTAACAAGTTTTGGCATTGAGCGAAAGGCCTCTTGGGCAGCGACGTGTGGCAGATAACAATATATTTATAATGCTATTTTTTTCACGCCTCTTCAGATTTCATCGTTGCAACAGAACTGAAGACTTGGGCTTGAAGAGGGATTTTTCGATTCGTATTTCAATCACAAATATACAGAACCTACTGAAATTAAACTTAATATGTACTGCCCCCTTTCCAGTGGTTCAGCAGTAAGTCTGCGGGCTTACGACGCTAAAAATCGAGTTTCGATACCGATACCAGTGGCGAGCAGATCACAGATAGCCCATTGTGTAGCTTTGTGCTTAATAACAACGAAACTAAAAATATGCACCAGCGGTGGTTCTAGGGAGAATTCCCCCACCCCCCAAAAAATTAGAGCCCCATAAAACATTTCAATACAACATTTACAAAAATACTTATTTTACAGTTATGAATAACGAAGTACCAATATCCAAGTCTTAATCACAAACAAAAATAAATAAGTAACATATACCCATTTATTTTAGCGGTTTGCCCACTTAAATCACCGCTAAGTGAGGTCTCCTAGACCGCTCTTCTTTTAACCCCCAATATTTCGGGTGTATAACCTTCACTGAGATATGCATAATATCGTTACAAGTTACTGTTTTAAAGTAGTTGCACATGGAAATTATTGTTATAATTTTTTTTAATTGAGAAAAAACAAAGTTTGTTAAGCGTTGTAAGTTGCGCGATACTGTACTGTCAACTAACGTAGGATGTTATTTATTTGAAATAAAAATGTGAATTGTAGTAATCTTTATTTGATTTACTTTTGTTTTATTTTCATACACAACTAAGAAAACATTTTTTATTTAAGTAATCGCTAACAATGTACAGATATATAAAAACAAAACAAAGGTAACATTAAATCTAAAATAAAGGCATTTTTTTAAAATCGTAACGTCTGTTTAAGATTAAAACATTTTAAGTTTTACCAAATTCATAATATTTCAGGTTTTCACACAACTGAATACGAACAGAACATGAACTTCGATTGTTTTTATATTTAATTCACTATATATATTTAAAATACGTTAAAATATAAGATTTATGTTAACTATAAACACGGTAACAATTACGTGTTATATGATTATTACAAACACTAACAACCTCTAACTTATAACAACTATAAACATGTTAAATGATACACTGTAAACAAATTTAGAAAATTATATTCTTATCAACTATAAACACGTTAACAATTTGGAATTCACAATAATTATAAATACTTGAAATATTTAATTCGTGAACTCAGAGAACAATAATTACATCGAATTTATAATTAATATAAAGACGTTAAGGTTTATCGTATTAACCACAACTTTATGATAACAACATTTTAACATGTTATATTAAATTCATGACCACCTTAAACTTAAAATTTTCAGGTCATTATTCCTCATTTTATATATATATATATATACTTAAATGTCATCTAATTCACAGTAACTTGCGTTAATAATACGTTTTCTATGATAACTATCAGATTGAGATTAATAATTTGTAATCACTATACGCTCGTTATAAACGTCTAATTTCTGATAATCATTAACCATAGTTATATCTATGTAAAAGCTTATGATAACTATAAATTCGTTAATAATAATATATCAATTTACAAACCAGTTAAAAATAATTCCTTATAACTATAAAATCATTAATATTCATTATAAATACTTGATTATTGATACTAAAAACTCGTTAATAGTATTAACTGGTGATAACTCTAAACTCATTAATAATAATACACGATCAATAGCGCATCCATAGGGGCGACCCTGGCTAATTGGACTCACCCTCCCGCCATTTTTATTTTCCTATTTGATAATAGTATACAGTATTTTCTCAAATTATAGTCTCAAGTTTTAACTTGATATTATAAGCATTTCATTAACAAACAATTTTAAAATTAATCTTTATTTGAAAGACTGGATGAATTCATTTATACTCGGTCACGCACCATTAACGTTTGATTGGCTGAAACCGAAGCAGATTTAATCATCTGGTTTATATCATCCCACCTCGAGTATCACTGAAACTATAAACATGTTAACTATATCTAATTCATAATAATTATAAACGCATTAAAAAATAGTTCACAGTAATTATAAATACATTGGTAACGATTTAAGTTTAAAACTGAATCGATATTTTGACTTTCATGATAGGCGATCCCACACTACCTCTTTACTTTAGGCTTATTATTCCAACAATCACTACACTTATATGGTTTCACGGTCCCCTTGAACCCCCTTCATTACAATCGTAGTGGGCAGACAGTAATCGAATTATTTTATCTGAATAAATACATTTTGGCTCTTATGACACCTCCTATTTCGAGACATCAAGCGTGACGTGACACACACTGCATTTTAAATAGGTTAGATTTTTTTCCATTGTTAGCTTAAAAAATATATATATATATATATATTTAGGTTTAATATAAATCTTCTAAACTGATCGAATCTCGTGAGATATTGGGATTGCGGCTGAAAATATCGTTAACAGCGAGGTTATCCAACTGATGAAATAATGCATTCGAATCTTTATTATAAGGAAAACGAAAGAAAATTATATTTTTTTAGCTATGCTGATAGCTAAGTTGATTTTTAGTTTTGCTCTAAGTATATAACTTACTCTGATCGGAAGCTGTTATTATATAAACATGTTAAAAATATCTGGTATTTTATGATAAAGTTTTAACAATATTTCAAGACAACTATGGTGTTTTTAATAATATTTCATGATAATCATGAACACATTACCATTATATAATTCTGAATAGCTATACGTATAACAACAACAACGTCATACAAGACCATATGCTGATAACAAAATAACATTATACCAGTTCTCACCTTAAAATCATCAAATTACGTTTAAACTATTTCAAAAAATAAGTAAAACTACAACTGCAGTACTAATAGCCAGAATCCACAATATGACTGTACGAGTGGGATTCATTAGAACCCACAATAAGACTGCATGAGTTACAGCACCAGCCACAACAATAGGAACCTACCCCCACAGGAGAAATATCAACAAAGTAGTGGGATTCATTAGAACCCACAATAAGACTGCATGAGTTACACCACCAGCCACAACAGTCAGAACCTACCCCACAATAAAGATATCCACAACAGCAGTGACATTAGTCCGAATTTTTCAACAGACTGCGACAAAGATGGAATGACCCATGAGTTGAAGATACACTCATGACAACACAAAAATGTATGAAAGTTATAACACAGCAAAAACGACACAACATTTTCTAAGCTAATTACAAAAGTTTAATCTGTTACAAGTGTTGTTCATGTAGTTGAACTACTTAGATGCTGTAGTGTTGTTCGTGTTTTATGTGATGTAATTTACTTGTAGTTTTTGTTTTCATGGTATTTATGCAACTTATCATCATTCTCGCATCACGTTAATTAAAGTTGAAGAGCATGGCTTACTAAAGAAATAACGGAGAAAATCGGGGATAAATGTCTTAAGTTTAAGTAGAAAAATTGGATGCTATGGATCTGGTTAAAAACAAAAGTCATCCAAAGGGACTTATGATATACAGCTGATTGATAATGTTAAAACGGACAGAAAGTATTTTTTTCTTTAATTTTATCAAAAGGTCCGAAAATTCTAAAATTAGGACTGGGTTTTCAAATCAAGCTGATGGCAAGATTTTTTGTTAAAGACTATGAGATGACTGTACTTTTAAACGTTTCTTCTTTTCTGTTCTTACAAGAGAAGTTAATAATAATATTCCCGAACCCCAAAATTCTATGGGAAATATTTAATACTTCCAATAAATATTTGAAAAACGAATATCATGTAGATATTGATCTCTTGGTGGTAAGTAAAAACTATGAGAGATTAAAATAAATAAAGAACTAATGAAGTATGATATCATAAAAGAAAGACAACGTGGATTCACCAAATAATAATAATAATTCTTCAATAATCTGTTATCTTTTTCTGATTACTTTACTTGCTATCTTCGTGTATTCAGATTATCAAAAAGTTTTGACAAGATGCCACACAAAATATTAGCTTAAAAAATCACTTCGGTAGGAGTTGGAGAAAGACTAGTTCATAGGATACAGAGTGGTTAGATAGAGGAAAGTAAAAAGTTTGTTTGTTTTTGAATTTCCCGCAAAGATACACGAGGGCTATACTGCGCTAGCCATCCCTAATTCAGCAGTGTAAGACTAGAGGGAAGGCAGCTAATCATCACCACCCACCGCCAACTCTTGGGCTACTTTTTTACCATTGACCTTTGACCGTCACATTATAACGTCCCCACGGCTGAAAGGGCGAGCATGTTTGTTGGGACGGGGATTCGAGCCCGCGACCCTCAGATTGCGAGTCGAGCGCCCTAACCACCTGGCCAAATTTATTTCGGTAAGATAGTTTGTACTCCAGTCAATCAACTGACAATTATTCAGAATTTGTTTTAGAATTTTTCTGGGCAAAGCGACACTACTATCTGCGCAAAACCGTACCTAATTCTAAACTGGCTGACAGACTAGACCTGGCCATGCCGGGCCGCAAGATTGTTATTAAAGGAGTTCATTCAAACTGGACTATAGTTACTAGTAGATATCCTCAGGGGCCAATATTTGGGCCTATACTTTTTTTTATTTACGTCAATGATATTGATAGTTACGTAATTAATAAAATTTGCTAATGACATTAAACTTTCTTCAGAACCTCTAACTGTATTGAGGATGTTAAAGCACTATACAATGATGGTCTGTTTGTTGTCTTTAGCGCAAAGCTACAATATAGTCTATCTGCGCTCTATCCAAAGAGGGGGTTTCGAACCCCGCATTTTAGTGTTGTAAGTCCTTAAAATTACTGCTGACTTGGATTAATTAGTCAGTTGGATAAATATTCAAATTACTTTAAATTATAGTAAATGCAAGGTAATGCATTTGGGTTATCATAATTTTTGTATTACATGTTTAGTATAAATAGGAACCCACTTAGTAGCGTGTCTGAAGAAAAGGCTCTTGGTATAACGGTGGATAAATCGCTCAAGTCATCGAAGCAGTGTTCTGTTGCTAGTAGTAAATCTAATATAATTTTATGGTGGTGTATTTATAAGCATGGTGGTAATAAGTCAAAATAAGATTATCCCTTTATACAAATCAATAATTACTAGTTAGGTTTAACTTGAAATACCACGAAAAGGTTATTTAAAGATGGAGAATAAGATCTTTGAGATATATTTTTCTTGAGAAAAGAAGGATAAAAGGTGATCTTATAAATGTACAAGATTATCCTGGAAATCCTTAGGATAAAGTCATTTCATTCTTTGTACTGTACTCAAAGATAATAGGACATGAGTTTAAGATTTGGAAAGCAGGAGTTTAAAAAGGAAATCAGTGGTTTCCTGAGAAAACAAAAGATGAGTTTAATTTCTGTTTCAACTTTTCTCAAGGGTGTGTGCAAAGACAGCATTGAAGGACCTAATAGTTCCCTTGTTTTCAGTATGGTGTGTTATGACTGCGTACGCAAACGTGTAATGCGAATACAGTATTACCCAAGGCTACATAGGAAAATTATGTTTGGTAGTATCCCTAACAAGTCTCCTGAGTTTAATTTAATAACTTTTAGTGAGCATACAGATTCACTCCTTAAATTTGCAGATACATTGTTATAACAAGATGTTCTTGTTTTTATCTCCTCAACATAGATTCCCGGCAAAGATACAGTCATTTGATTTACAAGGAATGACCTACTTTTAAAAGGAACATTTATATGTGAGCGATTTGAAAACAAAGCTTTGTATATTTACCAGAATCCCTTTCACATCTTCCCTTGCTTTATATGGTGAAATAGAACGATCATAAACACGAAAGATATTAAAAACATAAGATCAATGTTTCTGTTCATCTTCGTAAATTCTTCAATGTGGATTTGTCTTACCGGGATTCTACAGAAAGCGTTTGTACCAATTAAAGATATCTTCTCCTCCTCCATTTCGAGTAGAGTAAACACAAACACCATTTCAGAGAGATCATTAAACTCGTCCGAATTTACTTTATTTTGAGATAAAATTAACTAAAACAAAACGTCATTTATATTCCCACCACCCTCCATATAAGTTTCTCTAGATGTTTCTGGACACATCAATTTCAGAAACTGACTGGAATTTTTGCAAATGCGAAAGTGGTTATGTCCAAGCCTTTTCAAACTAAAAATTTGAATAGTACGTTTCTTTGTCACACTGTACGTCAACTAAGAATCTCCGGAAGCTCCAATTGTTGTAAATTACACGGAATATTCTATGTAACTTCAAATAATTTAAATCATTCTGAATCTCTGATGTAGCTTATACTTGTCCCTTAATCTTGCAACTGATATTTCCAATCACACCAAATAAAACATATTAACAGCGTGAGAAAAGCTCAATATAAAAACCAGGAGGTAAAGATTTAGTGAAAACTTTTTCTCATCCACGCTTACCACCATAAAATTGATGTTGTAATGTAAATAAAGTTGTAAGACTTTTTTTTTTCAAGATTCATTAAAAGCATCATTACTCGCACGTCCAGCCAAACAAGTTTTGGCACTTGGCCCAAGAACGTGTTAGCAATAAAAGCTTATGAAATATAATGAGGAGCTGAAAAAGCAACAACTCTACGTATTCCTTTCGAAAGATATTTATGTCTTCAATCCCGAAACAGCCTGGCACGTCTTGGTGGTTTAGAGCACTCGACTGGCAATCTATGTGTCGCGAGTTCGAATCCCGTCACCAAACATGCTCGTTCTTTCCGCAGTGGGTCAATCCCATTTTTCTTTGGTAAAAGAGTAACTTCAAAATTAGGGATGGTTAGCACAGATAACCCTCGAGTGTCTTTGTACGAAATTCCCAAAAAAAGCAAACAACCCATTTTGAAACGCTATATAATCTGTCCAAATGATGAGGAAGATAACATAGATTTTTCTAACGAAATGTAGTAATGATATTGGAGGGCATCTTTGTACTGATGCTTCATCAGGGGTCATTATCCAAAATGTGTCTCAACTTCGTAACTAAACTAATTTTTAAGCTCATTATTAGGCATAATGCTGTTGTAAAGAGATACCTAAAAGTAAGTTGTCACTCCGACTTTGTGCACTGATAGGAGTTTTCACTGAATCCATATATCTTAGAAGTCAATGTCTGTTGTCGCTTGATTCTAGGGGCTGAGTTTTGTGTACCTTTCTTTGTTGAGTTTTTTCTCGATTTATTCAAATTCTGTATCTCATCTTTGGTAAACATCTGAGCTGTTTGATAACTTGGTTTGTAAACTGTGTTCTATGGAACCCCAATGTATCGCGAAGGGACGTTAAGGGTTCTCCACAAAGATAACAGGTAATGGCGTTTTTTGTTTTTTTAATTATTGAGGGTTAACTCGTCGGAAATCAAATTTATTTTTAAAAATCATGAGTCTGTTGATATTCAGTAGTCTCCATACAGTTACGTACATAAGCAATCAAAAATAAGAAATACTCATACGTATATAAATTTGCCAACGTATATGTACGTGTTATAAGAGAAGAAGACACGACTTCTTATGAACGTAGTTAAATTCTTTTTTGTCTTATTTCATTGGTTACTTCTTCTTCTATCCATGGTGGGAACTTAGGTTAATATATGTTTCATTCCCAGAAGGGGACTGAAAATAACCAGGGGCGGCTAGAAATTTCAGTTACTTTCATCTGGGCTAGGCTTTAAAGGGGTTTCGTGACGGAAGGAATAAAATAAGAGCGTTCCACGGCTTTGTAAAGTCTGTAAAACCATTGATCAAAAGCTTTCACAGCTTACGACCGTCGTCACGCCCTTTTAAAATTCGCATAAGATATTTATACATTTGATACGGTGTTAAAATCCTTACCCCAATTCTTATGTGTTGCAATATAAATAAAAAAAAATCACATTTCACAAACTTAATCCAGTTCACACAGTAACAACTGTTGTTCACACAATTTGCTAGTATTAACATCGTCTCAACCACTACTATATATGTAGTATCTTACATAGTACTGAATATAGCAGATACGGTGTGTTTGGTATATTGGAATAATACATTCTTCTTTACGTTCATTTGGGAGTTTTTATTAATAATGCTAGAAATACGTTTATGGTATTTACCAGTGGTGGACGACTGAATTACTCTTCTTGCTTTAATGGATAAAGTTCAATACGTCCATGGTATTTACCAGTGGTGGACGACTGAATTACTCTTCTTGCTTTATTGGATAAAGTTCAATACGTCCATGGTATTTATCAGCGGTGGACGATTGAATCACTCTTCTTGCTTTAATGGATAAAGTTCAATACGTCCATTGTATTTGCCAGCGGTGGACGACTGAATTACTCTTCTTGCTTTAATGGATAAAGTTCAATACGTTCATGGTATTTACCAGTGGTGGACGACTGAATTACTCTTCTTGCTTTATTGGATAAAGTTCATTGAAAGTTTTAATTGTTCTCGTTTCTAACATCCCACAACACGTGGGATGTATAATAATTAAATCAGAGTGTAAGCTGTACATCAATCTTTATCACTTTCGAATAGAACTCCATAGATGACGCTGAGGTTCTCAAAATTTATTATATGAGATGTATACAGTTGATGTTTGTTTGTTTTTTGAATTTTGCGCAAAGCTACACGAGGTCTATCTGCGCTAGCCGTTCCTAATTTAGCAGTGTAAGGCTAGATGGAAGGCAGCTAGTCATCACCGCCCACCGCCAACTCTTGGGCTACTCTTTTATCAACAAATAGTGGGATTGACCGTCACATTATAACGCCCCCACAGCTGAAAGGGCCAGTAATGTTTGGTGGGATGGGGGTTCGAACCCGCGATCCGTAGATTGCGAGTCGAGCCACCTGACCATGC
>NW_013667530.1:53844-59885 GCF_000517525.1 Limulus polyphemus
AGTGGGATTGACCGTCACATTATAACGCCCCCACAGCTGAAAGGGCCAGTAATGTTTGGTGGGATGGGGGTTCGAACCCGCGATCCGTAGATTGCGAGTCGAGCCACCTGACCATGCCGAGCACTATACAGTTGTATTTAATATTATTTTAATGACTCCTGTAACTGAAAAAAACAATTCCTACTTTTCACATGACGTTTGTGCAGTGTTTTCCAGCCCCCCCCCAGTGGCACAGCGGTATGTCTGCGGACTTACGACGCTAGAAACCGGGTTTCGATACCCGTGGTGGGCAGTGCACAGATAGCCCTTGTGTAGCTTTGTGTATAATTAAAAAAAAACAGTTTTCCAAGCTTTAAATAGTGGCGCCCCCTATCTCAGCAAAGTTTCCATTGCGCCCCCCCCACACACACATAAAATAATTTTCGCAAATGATAACAACAAAATCAACATTTTGTGTATCTTTTTTTAATTAAAAAAATCTTGTGAGGAATGAGTACATCCGAGAGCAAAAAAAATATATAAAAAAGCTTTGTGAGAAAAGTGATAGTTTTGTTAGGTTATCGTCTTCTGTTTCTCCTGCCAAAAGGCTACCCCACACACACGAGGGGGCGCGCCTCACAGTTTGGAAAACACTGCATAAGAGTGTTTATCTGTAAGTAATAATCTTTGTTGACATGAATGAAGTAATTTTGTTAAATAATATACTGAAAATAATATATTGCAGACTTACTACGCTAGAATCCGGGTTTCGATACCCGTGGTGGGCAGAGCACAGATTGTAACTTTGTGCTTAATTACAAACAAACAAACAAACTTTTTTTTTTAAAACTTGAACCTTGGTTTTAATATCTTTATAGCTAGGCCTAACATGGGCTGGAGGTTAGGGTGCTTGTCTCGCAATCTGACGCTCGCGGGTTCGAATCCCCATCTCACAAAATATGCAACCGTGGTGCGTTATAATGTGACGGCCAAGATTAGCCCAAGAAGAGTTGGCGGTGTTGACTACCTGCGTTCCCTTTAGTCGTTCACTGCTAAATTAGGGACGGCTAGCACAGATAGCCTTGTGTAGCTTTTCGCGAAAAAAAACAAGCAAAACAAATTTTATAGCTAAACACGTGGATTACTGGACAATTCTCATCTCTAGCTTTCAAGACTGAATTTTATCAAACCTTCAAACACAAATGTTTGATAAAAAAAAAAGTTGTTTTCCTGAAAAATAAATTTATACACTTTCAACTTCATTTACTTGCTGCACTTTATCAATATTTGAATTAGTTTTCTTATGTAAATAAAATACTACAATTAATTTTGTCTTATTACTTCGTCTATGCTTTTATCTTACAGCCAGCGGATTACGCCATCTGTAGCATGTGTTTGTCACTAAACTAAATGTGAGTTAACTGATGTATCGATAGTTTTATATTTATGGAACATGATTTTGACTAATTTATTGCATAACTGGTGTTTCCTGGAAATTTGATGATTCTGTGCCTAACTGTAGTTGGCTATTTTGTGATAGTTAAGATTATTTGTTACAACGTTTCGTTTATTACAAAATATATTTCACAATTTATTCATACATTTTCTGTCCACTGATGTGCCCTAAAATCCAACTCCACGTCCACGTTGTGGTAAATGCTCACGTATCAAATAGGGGATTTAGCCTTATAGGGCGCAGGCCCGTACGCAGAATGTTTGAAAGAGGGTTCTAATTTCGTAGATAAAAAGCTAACACACATACTGTGCGAAGTACAATCAGCATACTAATGCTTTATCAAAAAAATGTAGACTATTTTGAAAACGTTAAATACCGTAAGCAACTGCACTATAACTATATATGCATAATTTATTTGGCCCGGCATGGCCAGGTGGTTAGGGCGCTCGACTCGCAATCTGCGGGTCGCGGGTTCGAATCCCCGTCACACCAAACATGCTCGCGCTTTCAGCCGTGGGGGCGTTATAATGTGACGGCCAATCCCACTATTCGTTGGTAAAAGAGTAGCCCAAGAGTTGGCGGTGGGTGGTGATGACTAGCTGCCTTCCCTCTAGTCTTACACTGCTAAATTATCTGAAGGGAGACAGGGAACACATGAAGACTGTCTTGGTGGAAAAAGAGGCGATAAATTCTCATTATGGTGTGGCCTTCCAAATAACTCCAAAGGTTGAAAAAATGATAAAGAAAGTTCAATTTGTTGATGAAAGGATTATAGGGATGGCAATACAACTAGGACAAAATGATTTGGTAAAAATGTATGCTCCCAGAATTTAAAGTTTTGAAGGACGTTGTTGACAATATGTCTTCCTGGGAAAACTTAGTTGTATTGGGTGACTTCAGTGACCACGTGGGAATAAATAGGGCTAAATGTAACTGTATTTTGAGAACCTTTGGGGATGGAAACAGGAATGGAAAAATAGTACTTGATTTCTGTGTCACAAACCAGCTGGCGATCATGAATACTTTCTAGTACCACCAAGAGTATCATAAATGGGAATGGTTTCGTTGGAACCGACAGTTGGAAAAATCAATGATTGACTTAGTATTGGCCATCAGAAATAAACTTGACCACTGATATTAAACTCATTTCATCATTGTCCATGGATTCAAATTACGGGGAAATTGTCGCAAAGATATATGTGAATGAATGTACCAATAGTACGAAGGAAGCCTCAGCATAAACGTGTGATAATTGAATACAATAGAGAGGAAGAGGTGAAAAAAAACATTGGTCTGTAAAATCGAAGAGTGTGTATGATGGTGGTGACCGCAGAAGACGAATGGCAGTTATTTCGTGAGAAGGTGAGTATGTGATGGTGATGACCGCAGAAGACGAATGGCAGTTATTTCGTGAGAAGGTGAGTATGTGATGGTGATGACCGCAGAAGACGAATGGCAGTTATTTCGTGAGAAGGTGAGTATGTGATGGTGATGACCGCAGAAGACGAATGGCAGTTATTTCGTGAGAAGGTGGGTATGTGATGGTGATGACCGCAGAAGACAAATGACAGTTATTTCGTGAGAAGGTGACAAAGGTCACTGAAGATACTATTGATATTAAGTCGATCAGAGGAACTAAGAAGAAGAGAACAACATACTGGAATGATGAGGTGAAAGTTGCAGTTAAATAAAAAGCTAAATTGTTTTTAGAAGACGATGAAGAATAGGTCGGATAAAAACCGTAAAGGATATATTTAAAAACAAGGACTAGCTAACAAGAAAAAAACATCAAGCACAAAAAGAATCTTGGGAGAAACTTGGAAAATATCTTGAGGAATACTTCTTGGAAACACGAAAGCTTCTACGTACACTGGCAAAATCTTACAGAAAGGAAAGTTGACCAAGAGCCTATTATAATTATTAAAGACAGTGACAGCAGTCATTCGATTGATCCTTTTGAAATTTGCCGGAAATGGAAAGAGTAGTATTTCCTGAATGCTGAAAAGGATAATACATGCATGCCAGAAGAAGATACGGAGACAAGAAAAGGCCCATATGAAGCTAATATAAAAAAAAGAGCCCATCTCTTTGGAAGAGGTCAACAGATGAAAAATAATAAACCTCCTAGGATATGATGACCTGTCTGCAGAGATCTTTAACTGTGGTGGAGAAAGCTTGTTGAAATGGTTACAGAGAATCTTCAATACAGTATGGGAGCAAGGTGATATACCAGCAGATTGGAACAAGGCAATTATTTAGCCCATCTACAAGCAGAAAGGTAACCATAGGGAGTGTGCTAACCACAGATGCATATCCGTGGTACTTTACATTGATAAAATCTTTGAAAGAAGACGAAAGGGTCTGTGTTAAGAAGAAACTAGGAGATTGGCAACATGGTTTTAATACAACCGACTTAATCTTATGTATGAAAATGATTTTGAAAAATCATGGGAGTGTAACAAGAACAAGTATTTGGCTTTCCTAGATCTGGAAAATCACTTGACAGAGTCCCTAAAAGAAAGTTGTTGCAAGCGATACAGAACACAGAATATACCATTCACCCCAAGCTTTACCGGGCGATTAAAAGTATGCTTGCTTAAGTGCAGTGGGGTCCCAGTCAGGGAAAGAACATTGTTTTGAAGTAACCTCTGGTATACAGAAGGATAACGTACTCTCACCACTCTTGTTCATTTTGCTGATCAATAAAGAACTGAAGGAAGTAGGAGTGCGCATTCCACCCAATTGTAGGATTGTAAATTCTGAGACATTTGCATAAGCAGATGATATTAGTAATATTACATCTATTGAGGAGGAGTTACAGGTGCATAGAGATATATGGTGAAAAATGGTGGTATTGCCACGTATACCAAAGCAAGTGTTGTGGCAAATGGGACACCATTAAAGCAGACAGACAGCTTCAAGTACCTAGGAGTCCTCTTTAACCAAGGGGCAGTTAAAGAGCATGCAATAAATGGAAGTATAAGCCAGTTCATTAGAAACGTAGGCGTGCTTTACCCGCTGCTGAGGAACAGATAACATACCACAGAAAGTTAAGGTTCCATATATACCACCATACTTCCACCTCTACTGTTATATAAGAATGGAGCATGGAATTTAAATAAATACTGAAATGAAAAGTAAAGTCCAAGTAAAGTCCTCTGCCTTATCAGAGGTGTCACACTCAGAGCCAGAATGAGAAACGATAATATTAGAACAGATCTGGGTTTGAAAGATCATTAATTAAACTCAAATTACATCCAATAAAACCACCTAAAAACAGCGTGAAGTTCATTCTATCCTAAATATCTTAACAGTTACATTTTGTCAGTACAGTTCATTACTGTTCTTCAGACTTTTTTTTTTACGTAATTAGTATAAATAGTTTCGACTATGCTGAATAAGGTGGTGATTTCGTAAATGTTAATCTCAAATCGTTCTATCTTGTTCCAGCTTTTAATTAATTACATATATATCCGCTTTTAATTAATTATTTATATGCCAGCTTTTAATTAATTACAGATATACCGCTTTTAATTAATTATATATATGCCAGCTTTTAATTAATTACAGATAATCCAGCTTTTAATTAATTACAGATATGCCAGCTTTTAATTAAATACAGATTAAAATTATCAAATACAACAACGCGAGAACAAATAATACATCATTATTAGCCCTATGATTGGTACATTGGTACATTATGTATCCACAGAGTCTACATTAGGTCACATTGTTAACTAACATGGTTAGATTTTAGTCCAGCACTTGAAAATAATTAATCAAAAATTAATCATTCCATTATACTATCCTACGCAGATTAATATTATTTAATCAAGACGGATATGCGTAGATCGCGTGAGCTACGTACTTCTGATTATATGTTAAAATAACAACAGTTTTATTTTACAATTCTAACTGAATATATGTTAAGTCTTGCTACATTTTATCAATTTACATAGACATAAAAATTGCGTCTGTTTGCTTGTTTGAGTATGTAAAAGTGTATTTTCACAATACGTAAGGCGTTCATATCCATAATAATAATAACTTCCGATCTGTTACGTTAATTTTTTAATCATATATATTTGGTAAACATTATGCTTTTTATGAAAAAAACACCTTTCCTGTATATAGATTTATACATTTACGGTGTCATTTATTAACAATAAATTCTAATACTAAGTAATGTCTAATTATTTATCCCTAAATACGCTCTTTTGAACATAGCATAAATTAGCTCTTTGTCGTTTTTGTTCCACATCCAGCGTGTTGCGCCATCTTTAATTCGTATTTGTTATTAAAAGAAGGAAAGGGGAGTGAACTATCAGAGCGATTGTTTATACATATACAACATGATAAGGCATCTATATTTTGACTTGATAGTGAAGAATTGGTGTTTCCTGGAAATTGTCTTGATTGTTTGTCTGAATTAACGTTTAGAAAGTTTTTTGGGGGTAGTGTTGTGACTTCGTAGTCAGCCAAGTCGTATCACGCAGAAGTTAGAAAAGGAAGTACTGGTTATGTTCGATGACGAGGAACCCACTTTGAGACTAATAATGGCTGGAGACGGCTTAAATGGGTAATGAAGAAAACCTTTAATACAAGT
>NW_013667530.1:60792-68096 GCF_000517525.1 Limulus polyphemus
TCCAAACTTTCTGTAGTGAACCATGCTTAATACAAACCCTGACGAATAGTTTCCAAGTCCAACTTGACGCAGAACGTGACGTCAGATATAACGTTGTCATGGAACGATCATTAGTACAGCCTTGAACTTAATAGCGTCATGTAAGATTAGTTATTGATTGCTCATTGAAATTAAATATGTTTAAATACCCTAGTCTTCCTCGACAAATAAAAGTATGATTTATATTTACTATTTAGTTTTAAGTGTTGTTGCTAAGCGCAAAGCTGCACAATGGGCTACCTATACTGTGCCCACCGCAGGGGTCGAATATCAGATTTAAGAATTTTAAACCCTCGAGCTTACTGCTGAACTACTAGGGGGCGACATTCTTAAGCATTACACTTTAGTTTGTGACGAACAAAATGGAGTCGTTTCTAGAGTTAACCACTTATAGGGTATGCTGTGTCCAATTGCTGAAAGGTACTGGTAGCACATTTTAACGCATTGCAAGTTTTTGTTTATTTTTGCACGATCTCATAATGCATTTACTGAATTTAAATTAACTTTTTTTGCTTGGTTTTTTTATCTATCTGAGTTAACCATCACGACCCCTAGCGACCGCTTACTGCTACAATTGGTCTAACATGTTATCGTATATTTGTCCACAGTCATGAGTGAATCACGCGTATGATTTTCTTTATTTATAAGAGCCTGACCTACATAATGATTCCTAATTGGAATTATTAATAAAAAAATCTTTAAAACTTGTTTGACTATTTTCAGCTTTTAAATATAATGATAATTATAACTTTCAGAAGTTTGTTTGTTTATTTGGACTTTGTTTTTGCGCAATGTTACAGAAAAAAGGCTATCTGCGCACAGCCCTTCCTAATTTTGAACGTGTAGACCTGACAAAAGGCAGCAAGTCAAAAGTAACCACCGCCAACCCTTGAGCTACATACAGCTGACTGAGTAGTATAAAGTCCCAAAGTGCGCAGCATGGTTTTGTGGCAACGGAATGCAAACCGTGAACCCACAGATTTACAGTCCGGGCAAGTTAAACACTAGGTATGCATCATCTAGTTATGCTCCCTTAGTCTTAATCCAGAATTCCTCCTGTTAAGTGTCTGTGATGAACTTTGACAAGCATATGACTGAATATACTGTTGAAATTAAAAAAAATGCCTCCCAGTGGCACAGCGGTATTTCTGCGGACTTATACTGCTAGAAACCGGGTTTCGATACCCGTGGTGGGTAGAGCACAGATAACCCTTTGTGTAGCTTTGTGCTTAATAACAAACAACAACAACAAATCCTCCTGTTAAAATCTCTTAACAGTAAAAGAAAAGTGCTCACCGTCGTCTTGAATTGCTTCCCAGTGGCTCAGCTGTAAGTCTGAAGGCTTATAACGCTAAAAATCGGGTTCATATACACGTAGGTGGCACAGTACAGATAGCCCATTGTGTAGATTTGGGCTTAACTACAAACAGAAAAAAAATCGTCTGGTATTTGTGTTCTCTCTTTTCACCTGTGCTGTAAATAAATAAAGATTACTTTTTACTTTCTTTTAAATTGCGTTGAGTTTATTTTCTTCAACTTAGTGAGAGTTAGTTTCTTTACATGTAATAAAATCTCAGTTTTTTAAACAAACTAAAATTCCTTACGGAGAAACAAAATTATTTATTTTGTGCTCTTTTGAATTTCTTTCCTCGTTTCAAATCTGAAAAGCAAAGTTATATGTGCTAAGTTTGGTTCAAGAAGACTTTTACTTCTCTCTCTCTCTCTCTTTGAACAGGGCTTGTAACCCGACGACAGAAGGTTAATAAGAGCTCCAACAGCCTTGAAAAACACTGAATCCAGAAGGTGGGCGAAGAAGTATCGGGTAACTTCTGTAACCCGACGAAAGAAGGTTGTTATGCCTCGAAAGCAATGAACCTTCTGAACGAGAGAGTCTCCACACGAACTTTGTATCTTATTTCTAAGTTAATATTTGCACGAATTCGAAACTAACAGCACATCATAAGTTGAACCAATCCCAAAGTATATCACGTTAATACCATTCCAACAGAAAGAGTCTCTAGATCTAGGCTTCCAAAACAACCCTAAAAGTTAAGTTTATACTCCCAATCTTGTCACTTATGTCTTCCATAGGGGGTTTAACTCTCTCTCTTGTTCTTCTTGTTTTCCTTCGCCCTTTCAGCTGTGGGGGCGTTATAATGTGACGGTCAATCCCACTATTCGATGGTAAAAGAGTAGCCCAAGAGTTGGCGGTGGGTGGTGATGACTAGCTGCCTTCCCTCTAGTCTTACACTGCTAAATCAGGGACGGCTAGCGCAGACGGCTCGTGTAGCTTTGCGGGAAATTCATAACAAACAAACAACTATTTTCCTTTTTTTTTGCTTTTGAATTTATCATTCCTAACCTTTCAAGCGTTGCAGATCATCCAGATACATTAGTTATTAATTTTTCTAGATGTAATGTTTGTATACAATATCTTATATTCTGATCTTCCGTATTCAAATGAGATGATATTAATCTTCTTTAAATGAACTTTAAAAATGTCTTACACGTGTGTAAGGTGTTACTAATTTTCTGTGAAGACAGGGTGCTACATATCTTCCACAGACATGATCAGATGAGTTACGTGTTACGTAATTCAAGTTATATAGCTTAGATAAGCGACAGCATGTACAGGAGACCTCATCGTTGATATTCTGTTTAGTTTATTCAGCATTCTGATTTCACTGGAATGGGGCCATACCCTCCGAAATCAGTTTCTCAATCATCGGCCAGTAAATCTTCGAGTAACAGGGTGAATATTTTGTGATGAGTAAAAGTAACAAATGTTTTTATTGCTTGCTTTTGAAGTTCATACGTCATGCTGTTTTGTAACCTACAGAGTGCATAATTCTTCTCGTGATTCATGACATGTGCAAATTGTACTGACGTCACAACAGTACAAATCGTCCATTATGTGACGTCATTTTAGTGTCTACTGACTGACTGACAGACAACACACTAATGTAAAGTGGTGCGAGTGTTTAAAACAGCTGACCCCCTCCAGGCGGCCTTTGGCCCCATTTTGCGGGGAAAACACGTGTTCATACAAATGTCTGCTTGCTTAATAGTTAACATTACAGCTCTAAAATATATTTACATCCGAAATAAAATAAAAAACTATTCACGAAACTCGATATGGGCACACGTCAAAGACGTTGCGCTGTAATATTACATGAACAGAGACAAAAAATTACCACCGTATTCCTTTTTTTTCGTTTTTACTCAGTTACTATTTGTTTTAGAGAAAAGCAACATTGAGCTATCTGCTGCATCCATCACGGGGAGTCGAACACCGGATTTTAGCGTTGTAAGTTCGAAGACTTACTGCTGTCCCTCCGGAGGACACTTAATTAATGAGGCGGCCAAGAATGAATTGATGAATATACAAGAAGAATCTACTGTATATCCTCTCGTTCTCACGAGGTTTCTTTACGTAGAAAATAACTGTGTAGTCAGACTATTAATTTTGGATTTACTAATTACTTCTTGAAATTTAATTGATTGTTAAAGAAACGGAAATGTCACTTATGGAAGATTTCAGTCACGTAATAGAAAATACATTCTGGAAAGTTCGACTTTAGTAACATTTATTATTGTAATTGTAGAAGTTTAAATATTGAATACACTTGTAAACCCATCGATATCTCTCTCTCTACGACATAAGAACGAAGACCTTATATCCTTGAACGAGCAGAAATTCATATTTATATATAATTAACCTAGATAGTCTTATATTCTCGTACGAATAGAACTAGAAAAACCCATATTTTTACAGGATTAAAGATTTAAGTGATATTCCCCTGTAGGAGTAGACTATAGAAATCTTGTTTTTCTGTAGAAACCGCGTGCAAGGTTTTACATTCCGGCAACAAGAGAATATAACAGATCCGTTATCTTTGAAGGAACAATATATATATGAGACCACAATATTCCAGTAACAGCTGACTATGAAAAGCACGACTTTCTCAGGACTGGGAGTAGAATATTAAAAGTCCATATTTCTGTAGGAGTGTTCTATAAAGTTCTGTTTTACCGTGGGAGTAGAATATTAAAAGTCCATATTTCTGTAGGAGTGTTCTATAAAGTTCTGTTTTACCGTGGGAGTAGAATATTAAAAGTCCATATTTCTGTAGGAGTGTTCTATAAAGTTCTGTTTTACCGTGGGAGTAGAATATTAAAAGTCCATATTTCTGTAGGAGTGTTCTATAAAGTTCTGTTTTACCGTAGGAGTAGAATGTTAAAAGTCCATATTTCTGTAGGAGTGTTCTCTAAAGTTCTGTTTTACCGTAGGAGTAGAATATTAAAAGTCCATATTTATGTAGGAGTAGTCTACAAAGTTTTGTATTTCCTTTTGAGTAGAATATAAAAGTCCATATTATCAGATCATTTCCATGCTGTACAAAGAGTCTGAGGACACTTCTCAAAGGCAGTAAGAGCTTATTTCTTTTGTATTTGATAACATTTGACCTCCCCCCCTCTTCTGCTCCAAACTAAATCTTTGCTTCCTACTCGCACCCTCCAATAAAAAAATCCCAGAAGCGTCATTGGGTAGCTGATATATTTCTTTGTAATATCAGTGATTAGAACTCCTATGTTTTTGCAAGACCAGTAGTCGAAAGTCCTATGTTCTTATTAGACTAGTGATGGTATGGTAAACTATTTTCTATTGATCGATCTACCAGTTCAAGTAATCATCAGTGAACGACAGATTTAAAAGCTAATACAGGGGTTACTTTTTTTGCAACCGAACATTTTGAAATGTTGCCAGGTTTGTTTGTTTTTTTCAATACTGATCGAATTCACTATCGTGTTTCGTTACCATGGTTTCTGATTTGTTCCTATAAATTGCTTGAATCTAATTAAGTCTCTGTATAACTCATCAAAGTACAAACATACATAGGTGTCATTAAAACTAGGAAAAAGGTTTCAGCTTTTGAAAACCTAAACGTAAAGTTTTTTGTTTTTTTTCCAATTAGGTAGAGTTTCGTTAATTTTCTTTTTGGCGTTTTATACTTCAAAGGTTTTCCATGCTGTATTTCTATAATTGGGAAAAGGTAATTAATTAGCTGATATCAAAATACGTTTTGGATATATAAAGGGCATGGCACATATTAATTAGGCCCACAAACTGTTCCGATACATGAGCGTCATAAGCGTTGTTCGTGTTAATATTGAACTTAAAAGTTTCAATACACACACATGCGTATATACATATATGTTATTTGTTTGAATAAAAATTTTATGTTCGTTGGAGAGATGAGTTTTTTATACCAGTGTTTAAATTCTGGAACCGAATTTCGTATTACTTATTTGCTACACACACAGACATATGTTGTATATATGTATGTATGTACGCATGCTCAGATAATTTAAATAGAGAATAATGTAAACGTATAAAAAACAGTGAACAAGAGAAAAGTAATTTTGTACCTAAGAAAGTATCTTAAACAACATTAAGAAAATTCATCTTTCAAAAATTCCTGTTTGCCGTTCTCAGGGAGCAGAAAGGTTCGGTAGATAATAGGAAAAATCGGATGAATAAAATGAAAGGGCATAAAAGGGTCAAATGAGGTCACACGAACAACAACAACAAAAAAAAAGATCAGAGGAATAAACGGAATGGCCGGATAGATAACATGAAAGTTCAAAAGGCTAAAGGAAAGGTCATATAAATAAAAGGAAGATTCAGATGTTTAAAAGAAAGGGTCAAGTGGATAAAATAAAACAGATGGATAAAGCAAGGAATAGATTAATAAAAAGAATGACCAGACTAATAAAAGGAATAGTCGGATGTATCAAATAAGGGGTCAGATAGATAAAGAGAAGTGTCATATCATAGTGGATAAAAGGATGTGTCAGGTGGATGAAAAAAAGATTATATATATATATATAAGAAAGGATCGGATACATAGAAACAAAATCTTATTACATAAAAATCAAGGATTAGATGAATAAAGGTTTGTTAGTTTGTAATTAAGCACAAAGCTACACAATGGGCTATCTGTGCTCTGTCCACCACGGGTATCGAAACCCGGTTTCTAACATTGTAAATTCGCAGACATAGCGCTGTGCCACTAGGGGGCATGGATAAAGGAAATATCAGATGGAGTCATCATAATAATGAAAAATAAATAAATGAACACAGAAGAAAAGGTCAGATGAATAGAATAGACGGTTAGATAAATAAAGAGTCAGATGCAAAAAAGTCAAATAGATAAAAATGATGATCTCTTTACGTAATTTCTATTGTGCATATTGGTGTATAAAAATACATACTAATACTAGAAATGAACGAGTAAATAAATCAGCGTTTTGCTTTGCAGCTCCTTCAGGAGCGTTTCACTAAAACACAAACCGAAAAAAGCTTCAAAAGAGAACATTGACAATAATAAATTTAATATTGAAACTGTCATAAAAATACAACATTTGAAAAATAATTCATTAATAGGAAATAAAGTTATGTACTGTCAGCTGCTGTTTGTGTTTTAGTGGAATAAAGTTATGTACTGTCAGTTACCGTTTGTGTTTTAGTGGAATAAAGCTTTCCACTAAAACACAAACGGTAGCTGACAGTACATAACTTTATTCCACTAAAACACAAACAGTAGCTGACAGTACATCCGCTCCTGAACGTTGAGTGTCCAATTAGAAAAAAGTAATAAATTTTGTGTTATAAAGTCGTTTATTTCTAGTAATGAAGCTATTTTTTTTCATAGTTGGTAGCATATTCACATGGAATTCACAACTTATAATATGGCGAAAGAGCCAATTCGTCAACATTAATCTTAACTGTCTGAGCAAGAGTATTATATTAGGTGACGTGATGACTTTATTTCTTTAGCTAATAAGAAATCTGAGTCATAATGAAGGTATATTTTAAGTGAAGTTCGATTTTCTGCTTGGTTGGAGAAAACATCTTTGGATAAAAAAGATAACAAATGGTTGACTAAAGACTGTTTCATACTGGTTGGCAGGCTGAAGAAAAGCTAATAGGGTTGTATTTAATTCAATGCGTTTATATAGGCTGCACACGTAGGAAATTCATCACTAAAGGTTTCACTACAGAAAAATGTGATGTAGTAGAAAGCTAAATGTGTCAAAGAACTTAATAAACTGTATAAAGGAACGTTCTAGAAACAGTAAATAACACAGGCCTGCGAACTTAAACTTCATAAAAGTTGTTTTGGTTTTAATAACGGATTTCCCATAATTCAGCTACACAGATTTCGAAAATAAGATTAATTTTTTTCCTATCACGTAAGGTA
>NW_013667530.1:69067-84248 GCF_000517525.1 Limulus polyphemus
CAAACAAACAAACAAACAAACAATTAGTTCAAAATTAGGAACGACTATACGGCAATATCAAGCCGTTTGTGTGAATATAGTGATACACGCGAACAAACAATAACTACTACCCTCACTCCACGCCCTCTATCGTCTCTTTCCTAAAGAAAGTGTTGAAGAAATATTATATGTGAAACGTCGCTAAATATTCGTCATTCACAAATCTAACTCCGAATTAGCGAATATTTCTTTTTGCAACTGAAGTACGGTTCTGCCACTAACATTAGGTTTTTGTTTGTTTCGGATACTTACTTACGCAAAGCTACACAAGAGCTATCTGCGTTAACTATGCCCAGTTTTGAACTGATGGACCAGAGGGAAGGTAGCTAGACAACAGCACCCACTGCCCACTTTTGGGCACCTCATAATCAAATTATGGAATTTCACCGTCACACTTATAACACATCTATGGCCCCCAAAGTATGAAATGTGATTTTGTGACGACGGGACGCGAACCATGGATGTCCGAGTTCACAGTACAGCACGCTAACCACTAGAACACACACACACACCCATCCACTACCATTAGGCCAATAATGAGAGAAAATTTCTTGTATTAAAAGAATGGCATTCTTCTTGTCAGTAATGCATTCGATTTAGGTGTTGTTGTTTTTTTCTACGTTTTACTTGAATACTTTTGAATTGAAGGAAGTGTTTGAGAATGGGGGATGCAGGGAATACAACCATTTGTGAAAATTAAATTGTTTCTGAAGAATGTAGGTCTTCCTTCCATCCTCTGCTGCTTTCACGAGAGACGCGCGAGAAACGTAGCATCTCTCGCCGTTCATTAATTTTGTAGCGGCGCCGTACCATTAGCAAAGGAATAGTAACAGTCAACTACATCTCTCTTCTTTTTCTTTTTTTTTTTTCCAAGCGCAAAATGTTATTTACGTGCACCGAGTTGATATATAGCAATTTCTTTTGAGATGTTTGAAGATTAAGCCTTTCACTACGGCCTCAAATATTTTCAGCGGAACTAGCAACGGTGTTATTTAATTAATTATTTAATCCCTAACGAAATTGTATTGAATCAATATTCTGCGGATTAAGTGAAATGACAAGATGAACGAAAAGCGCTTTGGATTTGTAATAAACACACGCCAGATATATAAACGTCATTATCTGAACAGTTTGTTTGTTAATCTCAAATATACACAATGGGCTCTCTGTGCTGTGCCCACCGCGGTATCGAAACCCGATTTTTAACGTAAAAAGCATTCAGACTTATTACTGAGCCACCAGGGGCTACCTGAACAGCCTGCAATGTTCCTGCTTTCAGTTACATGTATATATAAACGCGGATCAGTTTGATGACTTCTCTTATAAAGGTCATCGCTACTGACCACGCGCGGCTAATACAATGTTTGGTATTAGATGTATTCCTTCTACTGTGGCAACTGAAACAAGTAAGCTGCAAAAAAACAACAACAAAAGAACATATATTTAATAAGCTGCAAATAAGCAGAAAATATTTAAGCTGAAATACTACCGCGTGAAAAAGTAGGTTTGTTTGTTTGCAGTTAAGCACAAAGCTACACAATGGGCTAATCTAATAGTTTTAAGATCGTAACTGAAATAAGTTTTGTTTGCTTGTCTGTAGTTATGCACAAATCTACACAATGAGCTATCTGTGCGCTGCCCACCACGGGTATCGAAACCCGGATTCTAGCGTTGTAAGTCCGCAGACATATCGCTGTGCCACGTGGGGGGGGGGGGAGGCTTAAATAAGTCCTGGACGCAGTTTTAGGAAATCGTTGTATGCCTTCAGCAAAATGGCTGATAACACAACACGTTACTTGACTCTGTGTATAAACTTCGTCTACACACCCTTCGTTCGTAAGAAAATCATTTTGTAATTCATGTCATCGGAAAGAAAAGAAATACAAAATCTAACCGAATCTGTTCTATTAAATAACGGGGTTCGAATCCGTACGATTTTCCCAATGTCTTCCACGCAATTTATGATGTGAGTGCATTATAGGAGTGACAGTCAATCACTTATCGTCGATGTTGGGTGGTAGGATGCTGTTGACTGGCTGCTTTCTCTCTGGTCAGTATTTCAAATTAGGAATGGCAGCTGATAGCCTTAGTAGCTTTGCCAGAAATTACAAATTACACTGAGAAATAATAATAATATGCACATGAATGGTATTTATAAAAGTAGCTTTTAGTAAAATTTGCGTTATACCAGTTATTCCTTCTATTATTTTGTATCAGGTGTGGCAAAGTGGCTAACATGTTGGACTGTGGCTTTGTGAGTCCATGGTTCGCATCCATTTGTCGCAAAATCTCGCTTCATACTTTGGGGGCTCGGGTACAATGTAAGAGTGACAGTCAGATCAGACTACCCATTCCTTTAGAGTAGTCATAAAATTGACGGTGAGTGCTGTTGGCTAACTGCCTTCCTTCTAGTCTATCAGTTCAAAATTAGGGACGGCTAGCGCCCATACAACCTGTGTAGCTTTACATGAGTACTTGAAGCAGTCAAATAAACCATAATTTATATACATATGTATTGTGACAGCTAATTTTGTTCCCTCAATATGCAAATTCCATAAATTCGTATATTTTAAACTGAAGATGAAAAACTATACTTTAACAATTTTTGATATTTATCTGATATTATTTGGAAAACTGGATCACGTGTTTCGCAAGTGCGTGTGTGTGTGAACGGGATGAAACTTTTGATTGCTCAAGATTGGAGAATCTTTGGTATTTATTATGACAAGCTTAAGCCCAGAACTACATGTAAATACTAATAGATTATGCGTGGCATAGGGTAATAAGTGTGATTTAAACGGTATTTGCATTTTACAATAAATCTAGTAAAGTGCGAGAAAATACTCGTATTCAAATCATGAAAAGTATGCATATATGTTAATTTCAAAAAGTGAAAATAACCTTATTTATCAGAACACGGTAGTAATACTTATATTACCTAGAGTACTTATGTTTTTAGTTATTTTGAATCCTTTTGAATTATATTAAGAAATAGAAAATGCCAAGTGACTTCATAAAGAAGAGCCCCTTCCCCAGTGGCACAGCGGTATGTCTGCGGACTTACAACGCGAGAATCCGGGTTTCGATACCCGTGGTGAGCAGAGCACAGATAGCCCATTTTGTAGCTTTGTACTTAATTGTTTGTTTGTAATCAAGCACAAATCTACACAATGGGGTATCTGTGCTCTGCCCACCACGGGTATCGAAACCCGGATTCTAGCGTTGTAAGTCCGCAGACATACCGCTGTGCCACTGGGGAGCTTGTACTTAATTAAAAACAAAGCTTCATAAAAAAAGCGAGGTTGGAAGCTTGTAAAAACACCCATTTTGGATATATTTGGTATTTTCAATCTGAACGAAGCCTTAAGAGACACACGGGTTTAACTGCCATGTAAAGAGTTCACCAATTCCTACACAGTACTTTTAACCATAGTTCAGAATGTACTCAGCGTCCATACTTTGGACCTCCCAATATTCAGCCTGATACGTGAACCACAAGGTCTGATCCATCGCTTTTCAGTTGAATATAATTGGATAGTGTCATCTACGCTTCTTATGTAAACTTTTTTCAATATTTATAAAGGTAAAGTATAAGTTTTGTAAAGCTAATTCTTATAGAAAAAAATTAGCACAAATTAAAAGAAACACTATAAAACACTGAAATCAATACTATAAAGCAGTTTGTGTCTGTCTGTAACGAAAATCTTCCGGCTTTCCGACCTCTGATCTCCACGAAACTTTCGGAGATTCTTACTTATGACCCTGATTTCAAAGACTCCAAGAAGAACACGTTAGATAATATATTGAAAATAGTTACAGTAACATGAAAAAGCTAGCCAATATGGACGAATTTCTAGAAAAGTTTATATCAGTATTCCGTAGACTTTGATGTCGAATAATGCATACTGTTCTACTATGTCAGTGAAGACAAAGAAATAAATGGCGTGCGTTTATAGTACAAGACTTTTACTAGTAATTGTAATTCACTGTCGAACAAAAGTACGAGTGAGGGTTACATCTTGGTGCCCTCTAAATTTTGTGTTGTGAAAACCTCAGAGTATTTCGTCATGATGAGGTCTTGGAACCACAAGCTGCAGTACTATTGGAACACCACCACCCTCGTGGGCTGGTAATATTGGTACAACACAACCTCCTACATTTTTAACTTCTTGTACATTTGTCACGGGTTATATTTATCCGTGTCACTTCCTTTTACCAGTGCTGGTCGGGCCTGACCTTTCTGGACAACAAGGAGCACCCACTCTAGGTCAGGGTGCTTCAATTATTCGTCTCGCATATCCTGAAGGGTTAAATTCAGTATCCATCCTTTGGTAGAATCACCCACTTCATGGTTGACTTTCACTATGGCCGAAGCATCCATGATTTGAACTTCCCGCGGTGTCCATGATCAGGAAATTCTACGAATGAACAAGGCTTTACCATGCAATAAGAACATCCATCCGCATTTTCATGTTGCGGGCCCGGGTAATGAACTATGACAAGGTAATTTTTACAACATAATATTATCCAACGTAATATTATCCTTTCCGGATTTTTTAAGTTTATTAACCACTTTAGCAAAAGATGATCCTTCTGGCAATAATTTATGAAGATTACCACTGCAATAAGCTATTTCTTTGTCGTAAAGTATCTGCAATGGGGAACCATGAGTGTACGACTAGCTTACACGATTACAGGTTCTACTCTGTCCTCCAACTAAAATAATACTGCTCTAACTTTATTGTCGATGGCAAGCTTTAGGGATCGTAATGCATGATCACATTCCTTGTGCCATCCAAAATGTAGTTCCACTTTAATGAAAGCCAACAAATGGTGTTGATATTTTCGAGAAGTTGACCACAATTCGTCAGTAGTATGACCAAGGAAACCGCAGACTTCTCTCTTAATGATGGATCGAGATCAATCTCTCCACAACTATCTTAACCAAGTCCACAAAGACTCCATCTCTCCCGAAAATGTGACCGAGAACTTCCCATTCACACGAGTAAAGATTTTCCTGGTTTTGGTTTCAAGCTTGCCTTCTATATGAACTGGAATATCACCTTCAAGTTCTCAGACGTGAACTCCAAAGTGTGGCCAGACATAAAAACATCATAGATGTAAACCAGTCATCTCTCCCATTGCAGTCTTTTGATCTTAAGCTCCATCAGTCACTCGAAAATATCTGATGCGTTATACAAATTGAAGGACACAATGTTGTATTTATATATATCATCTAAAAGCAGACTTAGCTCTAACCAACGACCTAAGGTGTACTGGTAGCTTTATATTTGCTTTCAGCTGTGGTGTGATAGATACAACCACAGTGTTACCACTAGCACCTGTTAATTCAGCTTCACTTACCATGCATTTGATCATTTCAGCATCCGGTTGGATAGCTGATCGTCTGTAATTACAAAGCAACACAAGGTATTCTTCCTTTGTTAGGCAGTCCAATGTTTGAGCTAATGCTGCCTGCTTTCTAGATAGGAAACGATATATTTTATGAGTGACTTCTATAACCGTGTTAGATTTTTTCTGGGTTAAAGTATGGATACTATTTGCATAAATTAAGGTTCTCTTTGCTACATACACTTGTGCAGTCAACTGTTCCTGGCCTTGATTTGAGAAGCATTGAATGTCTTTCTCGCGGAACATCATCTCACCCATTGCACAGGCAAAACTGACTGTGAAAAGCTGCAGTAAAACCATTTAAAAGATTTGTTTTTTGTTTTGCTAGCGTTATTCTTAGTTGTCTCTTTCTTAAAGGAGATGGATATCTCAGGGGTCAAAATGTTATTTTGAACCATACTGTTAAAGGGTTTTCACTTAATGTGTAATTTTCATTGTTAAAGGTTTTCTATATGCATTGTCATTGTTTAAGGACTTATGTTTTTTTTTTTAATAATATATGTAATTTTCTTGTTCTGTTTTTGTCATGCATAATCTATTAGATTACCCCTCTTAAAGGGAGAATATGAACCGTGTAGCCATTTTTCTTTGTAGTATTGCTAAGCATTGTTGGGCAAGTGATTTTAGTGGAGAGAAGACGAGCGATTCCATTTCTTGATTCAAACATGATTAAAGTTTGATTTGTTTGTTCGTTTTAGAATTAGGGATGGTTGGGTCAACCTAGATATAAAGGGGGGGGGTACAAATGTGGTACAAGTCATGTGTCTTCTACTTCCTAGTTCATGTGGATTTTTTTCTTTCTAAATTTCTGTATTATCTTTCAGTTCAGTTTGTTCAAGTACACACATCCCAGCTTTGCTTCTTGTTAGCCTTGTTCGGGACTTCGTTTACTAAACGTTAGTTAACAGAGGAAGATACAATAAGTCATCCAGGAATATAAATCCATCTTTTCTGTGAATCACATGATAGTATGGGGATCCGCTCCTGTGATCGAACACGAGTGGGTGAAGATCACGTGCAGAAAAGGTTTTTTTCTTGGTGTAAATCTGGCTTAAGTTGTTATTGTATTTTCTAGTACTAAAAAGCCAGATGATTTTAAAGTATTTTTGGAAGATTTAGCATTGTTTTAGTTTAGCTGAGATCTTAGCTTTTCTTAATTCAAAATATTTTTAACTTTTGGTTTATTCTCATTTTGTAGTTTCACTTAATCCTAGTTCACACTGGACTGGTGAGAGAAAGTGACAGCTCACTGAGGTTTAACTCCCTTTCACGCCAGTTCAACACGACCACAACAGACACAGATGCCGTTGTTTTATTTGTGATCGTGTTTTATCATTATTTGTAGTGTAAATAAAGGTTGTTCTTATGCACGTATCGTCATTCAAATCTTTCTTCATAACGAACTGTGGTAGGGGTTGAAGAGATAAACAGACATACGTCATAACTTGATATATTTCCAACCTCCAGTTAGCGGGCTCTGACCGCTCCAAGGTTTGGTTTGAATTTCGCGTAAAGCTGCACGTGGGCTATTTGCTCTAGCCGTCCATAATTTAGCAGTGATAGGGAAGGCAACTAGTCAACACCACCCACCGCTAACTCTTAGGCTACTCTTTGATCAACGAACAGTGGGATTGATCGCACATTATAGTGCCCCCACGGCTGAAAGAGTAAGCATGTTTGGAGACGGGGATTCGAACCCACGACCCTTAGATTGCGAATCGAGCGCTTGAACCGTCAAGCGATGCCAGGCCCGATCCGAGGGAAATCCGCGAGCCGGAAAATACTACACATCAAAAATTGTTTTATTCTAAAGATGATGATAATAATATCTATAAAATAAACTAGATTTTATTTTCGTAAATTGGAAATAATTTAGTAATTCTTCCAATTATCGACTATTTCGATAAGAGCAAAAATACTAAAATATAAATATTTTTTCATTATGTATGTTGTTTTTTTATATACAAATTATGAATAATGTTCTGAAATACTTGAAACAATACATAACAGTTTGTTACTTCTCTTCAGTTAGTAATTATGTGTCCCCCGCCCAGTGGCACAGCGGCATGTCTTCGAACTTACAACGCTAGAAACCGGGTTTCAATACCCGTAATGGGCAGAGCATAGATAGCCCATTGTGTAGCTTTGTACTTAATTACAAGACCCGGCATGGCCAGGTGGTTAGGGCACTCGACTCGCAATCTGCAGGTTCGAATCCCCGTTCCACCAAAACATGCTCGCCCTTTCGTCTAACGACAATCAATTACTTAAATAAAATGCAAAACAAAATATAAAAATTCAAGCTATCCGACTAGATCTGTAGCTTACTTACTCCCTTGTCACATTTATTAATAAAAATGCAAACATGCACATTGTTAAAGATCAACTCGTGAAACTTTTCTTCGAAACAAAAAAGCGCAACATAAAAACACTCTCGCTAGTACCTTCTTCGACGCTACACATGATACTTCTTGCTGGGACGAAACACAAATCACACTTACTACTCTTTTTCTTTGTATCAGTTTTGTCTTCTACGTGGTTACATTTCACGTACGCTCCCTGTGTTAGTGAACCCGGCCGGGTCTACTTCTCGACTAGTGTCTACTGTAGTCCTTAGGGTTGCCCAGGTTTTATGTTCCTTTCTTCTCTAACTTTATGAATCATAACATTTCAAATAAGATGCACTATCTCACGAGTAGGAAGAGGATCAAGACGTTTTCTTGCTGACTTTTTTAGCTAAACGTAACACCCCAAGATACGACTAAGACGACAAAATGCAGACCTGATGAATCAGCAATTTTCAGCTTCAAAGGAGAACACTAGTCTACAATATGATATTCCTACTGGCGACGTATATATCTTCGTTTCTTCATAATATTATTTGTTGCTTCTGTTAACCTTCCATATTTATATTGTCGCTGACTGTATAACATTTGTGTTTTAAAACGACGATATCTGCAACATTAATCTTTCTTTCTTATATTACCAAAATGATGAAGTATATATCTGCTCTTTTGCACACAAGACGATAAATATATTTTAGACGACTGTGCAGCTATTGCACTAGTAATAAATACAAATCTTGTGATTAGAAATCATTTGTGGATTTTAAGTTGACTGATTCTAACAAGAGGAATTATAGTTTAAATGTCTTATGGTTTGCTTGTTTGTTTTTAACCATAAAGCTACACAATGGGCTATCTGTGCTGTGACCACCGTGGGTACGGAAACCCAATATTTAATGTTATAAGCGCTCATATTTACCACCGATCACTGGGGAAGAAAAGTCTTATAATAAATTGAAAACTGTCTTTTGAATACGATTAATTTTAACTGAATATCTGGTGTTATAGAGTAATATGTGGCTTATTGAAAAAAGACAGCTTAGAATCTCAAGAGTCACGTTAAGTACAAGTCTATCGCTGCCACAAAGCGCATGTTTAACACTCCTGTTAGGTACAATTTTAACAGTGTCACTTAGTACAAGTTAACTGTCTGTTCTTTATTCAAGAAATATAATAACAAATTCAACTGCTATAGGAATGCGATTATTTTACAATATTGTTTAACTAATGGTTGGTTCGAATGAAAAACAAAACAGCTACTGTATATAACTAACACTATGAGCTACAAAACGTAAGTTACAGCCCGATAGATTTTTCTATTAAACTTACTTTAGACTTTGCGCACATAGATTTGTCATAAAATTAATAGAGAACAAACTTTCTTATATTATCTGTTCATAAAAATCGAGCACCTATAGCATTTCTAGTCTAACTTTTTAATAATCAAACATTTAACGAACTTCTTGTTTCTTGATTATAATTTCATAGCCATTCATTTTAATGCGACGAAAACATTTGTTTAAATTAATTAAGAGCCGAGTTTAAAATAGACCTTTATTTTCTAACTAATTATTTCATTTCTTTAAAACACCATTTTGAGCCTCATTAATTGAAGGAATTTAATAAGATTTTTTTTTCTATTTTCTCCAAATAACCATTAAAAAAGATAATGCTACTATTTAACTCTATGCTTATTCTTTGACAGGATGTAAGGATTACAAGTTTGGAGGTTTTTAAGCTTTATTTTAAAAAAGCCCCTGTACATAAAATCTTTATTTCGCCTTTAAATAAATTTTCTGGTTTAGTTTCTGATCTTCGTAAGTAATGTGTAAAAAGCCATGTAGGTCATTCACAATGATTCTTTATTTTCTTTTTCCTTTATTAAAATCACAGAAAAGAAACAAAGCCTTAAACGAAACTTTCACATTCAGTTTGACAAACAGGTGTATTTTGTGTGCCAGTATTTTTTTTGTATTCTTCTACTAACACCTCTCACGCTGTATACGAAATAAATTAAACAGAATACACAAAAATTTGAAACATAAACTTTCGAATTTCTTCTCTTTGATAATTGGTAAGAATGAACAAACTAAGTATCTACACAAACATTGGCAAAGCTTACGTTCGCCACACTATAATAGGTCTTTTACATAAACAAAGGACAAAGAATTGATTAACTATCATCAGGTAAAGAAATCCAAGTCATCCGCAATTGCTGAATATTTAAGCCAGTTGCTAAGCTACCAATTGTTAAAAAAAGCTGGATGAAGGTTACCCATTCAAACAATGTTTTGTTGCAGCGGAAAGAGTATCGGAAAATCTGTGGATAAAAAAGGGAGAGTTATCAAAATCAAACTATTCAATTACACGTATTCTATATACGAAGTATGTACAATTGTTTGTGGTATTTTAATTATGAGCTTTATCTTATAAAAATTCAGAATCGTTTATTTATTTATACCTTACATTGTATTTAAATATATATATATACATATAATGATTAGTGATGTATTAGTGTAAGAAGGTTTGTACAGTTATGTAATACTGTTCAATTTATCTAATCGTTTAATAGTAATGCATAACATATTGAAAACGATTATCAAGTTTCAAATTCATATAAGGCAAAAAAATAAAGATTAAAGATGATCACTACACCACACTTAATTCATAAAACAATATTAAGCAGTTAAAACGCCACCTAATATAAGTCAAATGAGATGATATATGTTTCTAAACAGTAGAAAAAGTTATGCAGAAAAACCTATACTTGAAACACATTCTAACTATCTTAAAACTGACACAATAATGAGAAAGCAACTTACCAGAAGTTAAAAGAAGAAGGGCAGAACGTTTATTCTTGCTCAACTGTTTTGGTTCTAGGTCTACTTGGCCTAGGTACTGGCTGTAGAGGGTAAGAGAATTAGATAAAGTAAAACAAGTGTCAAAAGGAAAATGAAAACATTTTATTCGTTTGTTTTTGAATTTCGCGCAAAGCTACACGAGGGCTATCTGCGCTAGCCGTCCCTAATTTAGCAGTGTAAGACTAGAGGGAAGGCAGCTAGTCATCACCACCCACCGCCAACTCTTGGGCTACTCTTTTACCAACGAATAGTGGGATTGACCGTCACATTATAACGCCCCCACGGCTAGCCGTATTCAAGAAAAAGACGAATGTAGTTTTTATAAATGAATGATAAGTATAGTTTCGGCAGAGAAACATTGAAAGAAACATTATTTAAGTCTTTTGTTTTGTTCTGTTTTTGTCCATTTTTTCATGGCTTTTTTTTTCTCTTTGGACAAATAAGCTTAGTTTAGACTTAAATATCAAGCCCAAGAATTTGATTTTGTTGCTAAAAGGTAATACTCACATGTAGATATCAGGTTTCCAAGCATTCCGCCTATACTCACATGTAGATATCAGATATTCAAGCATTCCGCCTATACTTACATGTAGATATCAGGTTTCCAAGATAACAAACCAAAATCAATGGTCAGTTTCGAAGCTCATAACGCTAAAATGCTAAGTTTATTCCCTGCTAATGTGCAGCATAGAAAGCTCATTGTGCACCTAACAACAAGCTATAAATGATATATCCATTCCTCTCACAGATAAATTATCTATCTTAGATTCTCTTTTCGCAGACGATATTACCTTCTGGTGTAGAACACGAAACTCTATCTTAGCTGTTGCCTCACATCAAACTGAGTAAATAAAAACTATATCACCTGGTGTTCAAAGCGGAGAATTTCAGTAAAGCCCACATAAAATCAAGGCTTAGTTTTTAAATGTCAACTGACTAGCAGTAACAGCCTAAAAATAATAAACTTTCTTTCAATACGACACAAAGTGAGTATGTATCTACATGTGAGGCAGAGAAACACTCTTCTCTCCGATGGACCAGGACGACCCGGACGCTGCTCAGTTGTTTCCTTGCCGTGTTTCCTGAACTGCATGATGATTCTGTTGACTGTCGAAAGCGGGATTCCCAAATTCTGCGAAATTTGCCGCTGACTTATTCCACCATCTGCTTGACCAAATATCCTTCCTCTAACAAAATCTGACAATTCGAGAGAGCCTTGAGTTCTAGGCATGTTGTAACACAAATTAGTTAGCATAAAGCAGTTAACTGAAGCAAAATTAGGTGTCTATTTACTTGTGACCTCTCAGTGTATAGTCTACACGCGTGTACGTATGTGTGTAAATGTAAACAAAAACACAATAAAAAATAACGAAAGGCTAATTTAACAATTTTACCTTTCCTGTAGATTCAAGATTTACAAAATATTTAATAGAACTGAGGTTTTCTAAATAGTTTTTAGTTTTCTTTGTTGTTTTTTTTTAATCTTGGAAATTTTTTGTTTTGAAAATATTCAAAGGTGTTGAGATGTCATTTTTTCTCAAAAAACGCACATACACACTTGTTTTCAATAAAAGGGTGTGCTTTTCGTATAATCTTTTTCGAAACAGATCAACGCTTTGTTGTGACAATTTCTCTGTACTTGGTAAGAGTTATGTCTCGTCACGTGCCAGAAGTTATGGGCGTCAAATTGTTCGACTGTTTAGAAATGGTATGAAGCAAACGGACCCTGCCAGAACAGTAGGGTACCACAGTGTACTGTATCCAGAATCCCGAAACATCATCGGACTACAGAAAACATTGTTCCAGGAAAGTCTACTGGTAGACGCCGAAAAACAACTGCATTAGATGACCGTTTTTTTGATCGGGTTAACACATAAAGATCGAAAGAAGTCTTACAATAGGAATGGCACGAATACCTTCATTACAGGGTATCCAAAAGAACAGTGAATAGGAGACTAAGCAAACAAGGTTATTTTGCAAGAAGGACTATCTGCAAACCAAAATTAATCTGAATTAACCGCCGTTACCATGTTACTTGGGAAAGACAGCATGCAAATTTAGTTAGGACATGCCATCTTTTCATATGAGTCCTGTTTCCGCTTGTCAAAGCTGATTTAGGATTCGTGTTCGTCGCTTTCATCTATAACAAATGAGGGAAGACTGTCTTTTCCACAGGGAACACTCAGGAGGTGGTGCAGTACATGTTTCGGCAGCTATTCCTCATGGTGGAAAACTTATCTTCATATCCTACAGGGAAACGTCAGTGGCGCCTCCTATAAGCAACACATGGATACATTATTTTTTCCATATGCTAGGGGAAGGTGCCACTGCCCACAGTGCACGTATTGTTCAGGATTATCTCGACCAGGAGAAATAGTCAGCAAAGTCTCCAGATTATAATCCCATTAATAGCTGTTGGGCATAACTGAGCTGGAAAATTACTAATCACGATCCTAAACCAGCTAATGTAGCTGAGTTGCAGCTCCTTCTAGTGACAGGTTGGGATGAAACCACCGTGAATTACATCAATAACCTCCTCCACAGCATTGAGAAGTTTATTAGAGTACAGGAAGGATCAACCAAGTACTGAAAATTTAATATGAACTGATATAAGATTGCAGGCGTTATTTATAATAATTTGATGTTATATTTTGTCATTACTTATGTGTTGGTAAGGTTTCATTGTGATAGGTGAAATGTTGAATTACACATCTTTCTACAGGTGTTGATAAAATTGTTTGCTGTTCTTACAAATCGTTCATAATATCCATATAATCTATCTCATTATACAAATTACATATGTAGATATTTAATACAACATGTATTTCTCAATTTGACAGTGCTAAGTGTATTTGTATTCCATCTTAATAATTACGATCTTATTTGTTATAAAATATGCAAATATTTTGGCCAAGACTGTACATTTGACTTCTTCTTTACATTCAATTGGAAACAAAGTTAATACTTTCCAAGTTCATTGCAACACATATGTATAGAGAGATCACTACCTGACAGCTTGTGAAATAAATCTTTAACAACCAACTTCCTTTTACTGAACTTCTTTAAAATTCTAAACAAAGACAACTGGCTCTCATTTCAAGTAGCTCTTGATTCCTTCTTAACCGATTTAGCCACAAGCTATTGATAGTACAGTCCCAAATGAAACATCATTCATCTCCTAATCACAGAGAAATTATACTCCCAAACAAGACCTCTCAGAATAGCATTCATCAACCACAAATAAAGCAGCTTAACAGCATCATTAAACAACTATTTAAACACCAACAAACAATATAATGGATACACTTTTGCTAATCATTCAACGCAGAAATATACCCTCAGCGTTGTAGAATAGAATAAATGCTGCAGTATCAGGAAGAACAATAAACAATATTTTTACCATAGAGTACGATTTCGTACATGAAGACGGCGATAAAGATAATTTAAACGTTTTCGCAGATTCTCTAGCAAACACCTTATCACAACTCCTCTCGACTCAGCTTTTAAACAATACACGAGTAGTTAATCAAAAAGCATTTTAACTAAAGATGAAATGCGCTGTAAAACATTTTAAATATTCTCCTCTATACGACAGTATGAACAATAGTGTACTTAAATCTTTCATTTTTCACTCCATATATGAACAGTTAAGTCTTCTATGTTATTTCTCCGACAATATCTATGTTCTTTAATTTTAGAAAGTCGCAACTAGTGGGTAATTAAGAAACCAGACAAACAATCGCGCTAGCTACAGGTCAATTAATCTTTCTACAATCAATTTTTAGAGAAAATGCTAAATTGCAAACTACTATGTGATAACAATAAGCTACTAAACGATATTAAAAACTCTTCTAGCTAACACAGATGAACTAACGATCATCCAGTTTGTCTCTCAGAAACCATTTCTAAGGATTTCAATCTAAATCAAGCTACTGTTATTATATTTTCAGATATTCTTAAAGGTGTCGATTCAATATAACATTTCGCCAGTACACACCTAAAACAATAAACATTAATTTAATACGACACAAATACCTTTTACCAACAAAATCAAATCCTTGGACTTGATAATCAAGCCTAAACTTACTTGTCCAAAGAGAAAAAAAAAGACCACAAAAAAATAGGACAAAAACAGAACAAAACAAAAGAACTAAATAAGATAGGTGGTTTCTTTCCAAAAAGGGCTGTCAAGAGGAGCATCGAAATGAATCCCAGATTAACGACTGCAGAAATGGCCAAAGTTGGTGGGATGAGCCCGAAATCTGTTCAATGGATTCTCCACAGATTAAGAACTGCCAACATAGTCAGACGAAAGAAGTGGGCAAATGATATGATGACCTAGCCTCTGGACTTTTGGTAGACCGTATTGTTCTCAGACGAATTAAGATTCGCTCAATTTTCGGACAGTTGAAGTATATGGGTCTGAAGAATGCCTCAGCAAGAGTTTTGGCTCAACAGATTGCAGCCAACTGTGAAGCATGGTTTCAGCGTGAAGGTTTGGGGAGTTGTTTGGGTTGGTGGGAG
>NW_013667530.1:85223-118828 GCF_000517525.1 Limulus polyphemus
AAACAAACTTAATTACAAACAAAAGTCAATATGTAATTTTGTTTTCCAAACACAATAAATAACTATTTTCACTGATATATTCAAATGATGTGACTGAAACCATTAAACCGTAAGTTCGTTTTTATTTGATTGAGAGAACCATTAACCTTTACAAATAACGAATCAGCGATAAATAACGTTCGTATATAAATTCTTGAAAAAATTAGATTAGCCTTTCTCATTATTTTGTTGAAATAATAGCAGTGACCTTAAGAAAACACTTAAATCTTCAGTGTTTTTGTAAAACTTTCTATTCTTTTGATAGCTATGATTTTGTTTAAAATCTAGGTTAATCAAGTTAGCAGTCTAAGAATGGCCAAACTCACTGCTCGTAACAGTCTTTAGTTCCTTAAAAAACGTTGACGATTGCGAACAACGATAATTCCTAACAGAGATGCGGGAACGAATTTAAAACGGAGGTGCTGAAAATGGGGGAGAGTGGTGTGTATATATATATATATTTCTAATCATTTTTAAACATACATAAAATTGTAATTTTTTGTGCATTTCATAATCACACACACAGACCAAACCAAATGAGTGTTATAAGTAACTAGCGTATAGCCCGTCAAAAATGATGGGGCAAGTACCCCCCCCCCCCCCACACCCCACAGTGTACCCGTTACTCACATTTAAGCTAACAGAGAGAAATAAATTTTGCGGAATCAAGCTTGACCAACAAAGAGGCAGAAAAGTGCAGTCGAGGCAGTCAAACGTTGGTAAATACCTTTGTGAGCCAATCAAAATTAAGATAATTCACGAAATAAATTCGTGGAGTATTCATAGAATAATTACTGATTTAAAATCAGTTAGAGTAACAACTTCTTAATGCATAGAAAAGTCAATGCGTTTTTGTAACGCTACTTCCAACAATGGCTTTTATGTAATGTCGCTTAGCAACAAAAGTATAACCTAATATTGTTGCTAGTCTATGTACTAAAAGTATAAGATGAAATATATAGACAACAAAACTGGAAAAATATTTGTTGATTTTTTAACTTAGAGTCTTCGTTGATTAAAGAGGTTGGTGATATAACAGAAAATAGCTTAATTCAGAAACGATTTAAGTTTAAAATTGAATCTATGTATATTTCTACTTTAATGATAAATGTTATGCGGTTGGCTCTAGGATAAATGATCCCACACTACGTCTTTACTTTAGGCTTATTATACCAACATTCACTACACATATAAGGTTTCACGGCACCTCTCCCCTCACGGCTCCCTTGCACTCCCGTCACTAAAATCGTAATAGGCAGACAGTAATCGAACTATTCTATCTGTATAAATGCATTTTGGCTTTTATGGCTTCTACTATTTCAATAAATCAACCGTGACGTAACACACACTGGCTTTTATACAGGTTAGATAAGATACACAACGTCACGAAATAACAAACTCAGAAACACGAGTGAAAAAATAATTAATAATGATAATAATTTAACGAGAACGGCAGGCCTCACTGGCACAGTACTTCTTCTTCGGCATGTGTGTGTATGTAGGAAGGGTGTGCGGCCGTACCCCAAGCACCCCTCCCACTTCTCGCGTCCTTGATTCCTAATAATTACAAAACAAATAATGAACTACAAGAGAGGACAAACATCAGAATATGAAACTTAATCAACTTCAACTAGGGATTAAATGATATGTTACAAATTATTATCTTTTTTTCTAGTGCTGGTATTTCCTGTCAACTTACTAAAATAGAACTAACAAAGTTTTTTAATGATCAAGCATATCGCAAAATCCTTATGTAATAATCAAAATAAATACGTTTAATCAACAGCGTCATTCGCCTTAATGTACAGAACATTTGGTTATCATAAATCAAAATTTAAATCTTGATCGTCTGATAATTAACACGACAGTGTGGTCAAATGAAAAATATATATATATTTATGTTTACTGCGTCTTTATAGATTGTTAAGTAGCCAAAAATATTAATATAATACAATACCCGCACCCTACTCTCAAGCAAAAATATCTATATTTTATAAAATCTTGAATTATTCATTAATATATAAATATGTATATATATTTATGTATTTTATGGCCGTTTCTCGTGTTAATTTTTTATTGCGATATTAGTTAAAGAATAGGCCTTTACAATCAACTGAATTATTTACTTTTAGCAAGAACAGCTCTACATACAAAACTTTTAAATGCACAATAGAGGAATCTATACTTATCTAAATAAAAGGGGCGTTACTACTGTCACGGAAACTTTTTAAACGTAAATTATAAGAGAACTATTTTATTTTCAAACATCCTGTTTCGACAATTGGCCTACCGTACAGAAAAGACGCAACACAACCAGATTGTGAAAAATCTCCATTTATATCTGCCCGACTAGCCACACTGAGATATAATATTTTTAACTTTACCTCAATCATAGCCAGTAATCTCACATCAATAGAACTGTCAAATCCCATGCACGATAATAATAGGTAAAAACTTGACCTCATGTCATGCAATAACTATAAAATAATTACTTAGCATTATATACAGCAATCATTTATTTGTTTGCTGTTGCTTTTGATAAAGCAAATTTACCCTTTATAATAATCTCTTAACCAACCAATTATATAACCTTTACGCTAAATAAAACACGGGTGCCATGTGTAAGAAGTATGTTAGATTCGTTGGAAAATTTTGCTTTTTACTGGCCAGAAGTACATAATCTATTAGGCCTACAATGTTGTTTTTTTCTTTTATGCCTTCTAATCCCTGTCGAAGGACTGTCTGCCTGTACAAAATCTAGGAAGTAATAAAACAAAAACAAAAGTTTTATGTTTTTCAAACAAAAGAGGGTGTATTGTATAAACAGTATAAGTATATTTTCTACGCGAATTGGAAACGCGTGACAGCTTTTTTTGCTTTACTGGAGAACTATATTCCTATTCGTTTAATCTAGTAATTTTTATGCCTTAAAATAATGTAATTTTGTATAAAACGCCGTTAATACACATTGTGGCAAATCGTATTAATTTATGACATTCGAATACGTGTATTGTTTGTTTGAAGTTAAGCACAAAGCGACACAAAGGGTTAGTTGTATTCTGCCCACCACGGGTATCGAAACCCGGTTGCTAATGTTGTAAGTCCGCAGACATGCCGCTGTGCCGGAACGCGTATTGTATTCAACTTTGATCGAAGACAGTGCTCTTAATTTGTTAGGCTTATAATAGCTATCTTGGGTTTAAGTGGAGCAAGAAACAAATATTTCTGAAACATCTGTGAGCTAGTGGTTGATCAAGAAATTCTTAAAATATCAAAGAGAACTTTATGATGTTACCTTAGTGATTTCATTCAAACATTTATTACATATAGTTTTATTATGAAAATGAAGCAATAAGAATCACGTCATTAATCTAAATCACGGTGCTTTGGCTTAGTCTTTTCATTTACAGCAGGCTAATATTTTGATGTTAATCAAATAAATACTTAAGAATAACATATAAAAACACCTTTTTATTTGTAACTTTTGTTCAAGTTATCAAAAAATAAACAAATGAACAAGTAATATGTAATATTAGCTGTGTTGTGTATTTGTTCGGTATACTGTTATTTTAATATTAACAAGTAGATAATTGTAACAGGTTATTTTCATGTGAAATAACAAACCTGTTACAAGTAGTATTTACTTAAAAAGCCAGTAAGATGCAGCCACTAGTTTCACACAGATAGCCAACTCGAGGAAGTTCAATTGCTAAGCGAGAAACAAGACACAGAGTCAGAAGTCACAAAATATAAAAAGATTTTATTCACTTCTTCAAAAAAAAAATAAAAAAAATGGATGCAATAAAATTATTATTCTTAAGACGTAAAAAAAAGATACAAGAATTTAGTATATGGTTTCAAGCAACTTACTTAGATTGGAATTTCTTCTCACTGTTATACAAAGACTTTCTTCTGAATGTAATATTTTATCCCAAGCTTCTCTCTTAAAATAAACTCTAATAAGAATATGTATAACTTACAGTTTAACTGAGTTATCGACTCACAGCGGAGAGTGTTGCTAGTTCAGGTTTAGTGCAAGCACATGATATGAGACTAGCTTCAGGCTAACTTCATAACTAAACTCGGTCCTAGCTAAACAATGGCTAACTAACTCATTGCTGGATGCCTAATTAATACGTTTGGTTTTGTTACAAATTTTATTCTATATCTTTCTAATTCAAGAATTGCTGATTATCATGCAGTAAATGTATCATACAGTATAGTTTGTGAACTATACATGGACTTTCATAGAAAATTACAAGAATTAATGAACTATAGTTACTATACAACACTCTTCTTAGGGGAAGCAATTGAATTCTTTGGTCTTCGACCGTTCACTCTATGATCCTCTTTTCCAATCATCATTCCAGTAGTTAATATCCAACTTATTTCGGTTTCATTTCATGAGAAATCTTCTTAATGCTTAATTTTTCAGCTTGTCCTCAGTTCGCTGTATGAACTGACTAATTTTCAGCTCAATAGTATACATTCCAGTAGATTATCGACTATGATAACTGATCCTCCAACGTTGATTTAAAAGTAATTTTCATCTTGCAGTTGGCTAAAATGTTTATTAAAATTTAATTTAATATAATTGCCAGATATATGCTGCTATAAACCAAAGGTATTTCATTTGTATATGTTTCTTCAGATTATTAAACTTTTCATTGACCCCGTTTCCCTACTGTTCGGTACAAGAGTATTTTTAAAGTGAAAAGTTTCAAAATAATAAATTATTATTCAATGTTGAATTTTTTTTCATTTTCAGATTCTAATTGAGGGCCGAGTACAGACTAAAACCCGCTTCGGTAATCTTGTGAAGAAATAGCGCCACCTTTAATTCCTGTGAAGACGAAGATGCGCACAATAGTCTTTGAACTGTGAGAGTTTCAGATTGGAGAGCAGGTGGTGTTGGATAATCGAAGAACGGGTGCCATGTGTAGGAAATATGTTAGTTTCGTTTAGAAAATGCGGTGGTTTTATATTGCCCTTTTATTGTCCTCTTGCAATGCTTCCTTTTATGATGTGACTCGTACTAGACCTAGAAGAAGACGAGGTAAATCAAGTAGTACAAATTAACGAATATAAGAATTTTTTATTTTGCATTGCTTGCCTATTTTATCAATTTTAATTTTTATATAATTACACTGTATAGTGTTGTGCTAAATCAGTAAATGCCTACAACTACAAGTTACATACACTCTGTTACAATTACAACTTAACTTACAGTACAATTATAAGTTATAGTTTAAGTATAAGCTATACACATAGTTATAGTATTATATACTATTACTAGTACTATTTCAGTATTTGTAGCACGAGCACCAGTAACATACTAATACTACTACTGAGTACTACTAGTAGTACGTTACTACTACTATTACTACAAGCATTGTGTTAATGTTATACTTAAGTTATACATTATAGCATAATAATTAAAGATTAGTGTTTAGCACTATGCTTTATTTTTGAACTTATTTAAAATTTTAAGTTATAATGCCAGGTTTGAAGTTGAACGTTTAATAATAAAAGTTTTTATAAAACTTAAGATAACTCTTTGGTAGATAAAAATACTATTTTGGAAAGACACCAAAAGGGAAATTTGTAGCCAAAGTTGTCTAATGGAATCACTTCCTACAGCTACATAGGTGAAACGATAGAGAATTGCATGTTTAATTCTATAGCTTTTGTTGTTGTTTTTTCTCTTCATTTAAATCTTAAGCAAAGCTGCATTTTGTTAGTATGCTGATGTATATTTGCATATTTTTAGACCCACAGTTGTAAATATGTTATAAACATTGGAATTATTTGTAAATTTTTCATTTGTGTGTATTGTTATAATACTTTCACTTTCAGGAGAGGTGTGTTATGCCTTACTAACTCTTTACTTTTTTATAATGTTTCTGTTTTTAGGTGACATCTATTTTACTTTTTAGAAGACCATCCCTAAGGTGTTTCATAAATTGATCAAATATTATTTAGCAAATCAAATTTATGGTATCAGTAGTAATGTTGAAAACTAAATAGTTTTTTTTTTTTGTTAAGCAAAGAGTGATTGTAAACTGGCAGTTTTCATACTGGGCAAGATTTTTTCCTGAGGATCTGTTTGTCTATTCATTATATAATTGATATTAAATACTAACATTTTTTGTTTTATGTTCTAACTTGCTAATAGTACCAAAAGTATGGGCAGAACAATTTGTCTTTAATTTAAAATGGTCAAAACAATGAGTAAGCCAGGGTCTTATCTTTACATACAAAATTTAAAATATTGTAGTTTTGGTCTCCTTACAGTGGAAAAACTGATTTACTGGAAATAATACAGGGTAGAATTAGTAGAATAAATCTGGATGTTATATATAATTTATTAAGATAGTTTCTGGCATATTTCTATAAAGAGAAAGGAGAACTTTTGAATGATTTGTTCTGTCAAAAGAGGTAACATATGAAGCTAAAAAATACAAGTTGCAGATTTATTTTTATTCAAACTGGAATTTTCATAATTACAAATCATAGTAACAGACTTTGGTGAAGCTTTGCACATCAGTTAAACTTGTTTTCTTTTTCTAAGAACAAAGCACAATATCTGGACTTGGATATTGGCATCATTAATTGAGCAATCAAGTTAAATTTTTTTTCTATATAATGGGCATTTTCAACTTTTAAATTGTAAACTTTCTATTTAAAAGTACAAATATTCCAAATAAGTTACTTTACAACATGTACTACTCACAACTTATTAGATGGTTAGAGCTCTCGTCTTTCGCAAGTGAAGTTTCTCCTGTCAGATTTCTAACACAAAATTCATTCAATCTGTGGGGAATCAAACAATATTCTTACTGTTGATTATGGGTTTAAAAATTTTACATATCATGAACTCTTCAAAACTTTCACATTAGTTTAAGCTCTAATTATGCATAATTATTACTAGCTTTATAACAGTTCCGTATATAGTATGAAATTATGTCATCATCTAATTTACAATAGTTTTTGCTAATAACTTTCTTTGCCATATTTACTTTGTTGGAATTTTCCTAAGTAAATATTATTATTGAGCTTTCTTGAAGTTTGTCAGAGTTACATTTAAGTTTTTACAGAAGATTTAACTTAATTTTTATTTATTACTTTCTGTTGCCTGCTTTATTTGTCTTGTTAAGTGACAGAGGTTTGTTAAAGTGGGAGTAGTTGTGTTACACAGACTTCATAGTATGTTTAACTTACTGTTTTCTCTGTATTACATTTAACATCATTATATTATAATTACAGAATAAGCATTCTAGTTATATTTGTATAATTTAGGTATTCATTTAATTGAGTTTTTTGTATTTTCAATTACTTTTACTTTTGGTTATACATTTGGTAGTGTCCAGCAAATTGATTTGACACCTAAACAGTAAAATATGACTCGTAGTAATTTATTTCAGATGCCACTCTCCTCTAAAGTTGCACTTTCGAAACTGTTTAATGGGTTTTTATTGGTCACAGAATGTTGTTAAGGGTGGTTGTGGAAAGTACAGGTTATATTGGTGTTACATTATTAAACAAACATTAAATCTACGACTGTTCTTGAAGCCAACAGTTAGTGTTTGTGTGTTCCATAAGTAAGGTATACTCTATTTATTAAATGTATTTGTTAGAATCGTATTATTTTTGGTTTTATTTAGTATCATTATACTTTTATCATGGAGATTATTTTGCATTGTTAGCTTGATATATGTATTTAGAACTAACCTAAATCACCCAATATGGCGAGACATCATGGGATATTATTGGGTTTACAGCATGAAATATTTTTAACAGCAAGGGTACTCAACCGATGAGGCAATGCATTCTAATTTTATAAGTAAGAATGTAAGAAAAGTATATTTGGTAAGCTATACTCTTTATGAGGTTGATTTTTTATTTCACTCCACTCTAAGTGGGTAGTGCACTCTGATCCATGACGCCCCACTTAGAGTAATATATATATATATATATATATATACATGGAGTTTGATCATCTCACTACAGAAAATATATCAATGTGTTGGAAAGTGAGAGAAATGGACTAGTTGCATAATACTTGGGTTAAGTAATTTGAAATAATTTTTTTTTGCTAGATAATAGAAAAAATTAGAGAAGACTTGATTCACGAGTTCAGAATTGGTTCAAACAGTATTTGTATGAGTGGTGGGATAAAAAAATGGAAAATACAAACTTAAATAATTAATTAATTAAGGATAAAAAGCTTAGAATTACTTTTCAGTTAAAGTTAGACATTTGTGTATTAAGTCGTCCTGATAATGTAGTGTTCATTTAGTTTGAATTATTTTAAAATACTGTTAAATATGTATAAGAATTAATATTAATTCCAATAGAAAAATAATTCTTATTTTGCTTCTTGTACTATAGATGTACATATACAACAGAAAAAACAAATTAACACTTATATTTTAATTTCTTTTTAAACCAGTATTTTTTTGGCTTATTTTGATAATTTCCTTACTTCTTCTGGCAATGTATCTTCTTTTTTTTCTGAATCATTGGACCTCTGTCCACATGGGAAGTCCTTATTGCTCTTTTGGATTTGTAGGGGGAAGTCTTGAACTGCTTAATGCAGTTTCTGAATCTTCTTATATTGAGTAAGTTTGTATATTCTGATACATAAGAGTGTACTGTTTTTTAATCCAGTATAATAGGTAAATGTTGTTTCTCTTGACTTTCATTTAATCATTGTTTTGCCTAGGTTGAAGCAACATTCATCTTTCACTTGAACTTTACCTGTTGTTGACAAAAGGTCTCATGGATTCATTGTTGTATATTGAATGTATTCTTATTGTCATCTTCTTTTGGTAATCTTACTAGCTAGGGCTAGTAGATAAGATCTTATACCATAGTTTGTAGACATTTTTAAGAGTAGAAATTACTTTTTTTTACCTGCTACAAAATATTAATTTACTTGTACTAATAGATATGACCTTGTGTTGCATCTGTAAGATATTTTTGATATAAATATTATTATACTTTTTATAAAACCTATTACAAAATCTTAATTTGGGCAAGCAGATAGAATCTTGTGCTTTAGTGTTTAAGTAGGTTTAGGTAAATAATTCTGTTTGTTACGATTTTTTAAGTCTCATTTGGATGAATCCAAAATATACAGATTTATTTATAAAATAAGGATTCATTAGCTTAAAAATACTCAACAGAGAGCTTTGAAGAAAACTGCCAGTTTTTATCGCTAAGTTTTGTTGTTTAATGTTTAGGTAATGCCACTAGCTCTGACTGTTAGCTTTTCTTTCAGCTGATGCAAAAAATTTTTGTTAATTAGTGTTTGTAAACTTTGTTTCTGACCAGTGTGTCATTATCAATGCATTCAGGAGCTTAGGTGTGAATTCCATATTGACACCCTTAGTTTTTGAAGTTGTTGGGGGGAGGGGGGCTTTATGACTTTCCAAATTATTGACATGTTTTTGTACCATTAACTTGTGAAGTCCACATATTTTACTATATTTGAGTAATTTATGTTTTTTCTTGTTTTATTGTAAAGAACCCCAAAAAAAATGTTAGTGAAATCATTCATTTGGTCTGTTAATTATATTGCTGAAGGAGCTGTGATATTGATGGTATATATTTTTGTATGTTATTAGGGACTCTGTAACCAGTTGTCTTGGTCCCATAAGCAGTTTGGTGCATAGTTTAGACAAATGTTAATCAAATTAGTTATTATAGGGTTAAACAAAAAAATTTATTTATTATATCAAACATCCTTATAAATATATTTACTTTGTTTTATCATATAGTTTTAATGTTTTCTATTATTCTTTTGCACTAGGTTGTACTTGTTTCTTTGTTGATAATTGTTGCATCTTGATGTTGGTATGTGATAGGGATCAATTAGCTATTGTAGTATGTTTGTTTTGGTTTGCATTTATATTTAAATACCTCCAGTTAATCTTATTTTCAATTATTTATGGTTAGCTATATAGCTTTAAAAAATTTTTTTAAGCTGCGTAATTACAAAGTATTTTAACATAGTAAAATATGAATAGCCCAGGCAAATGAAATTGAGAAGCTTTTTTTTTTGTTGGTGGACAGCAGTAATAACTGATATCTTATGAATCTATTGAAACTTTTTCTTTCTTCTTTTTTTATCTCTTTTTCTTTTTTATGATTCGACCTGTTATGTAATATTTGAAGAAACATTAAAAATGTTTTGCATGTGTTTTAATATATATATATATGTATTTTTTTAAGAAACTTAAAATGACAGAAATGATGGAAGATTTACAGAACTATAGGAAAGTTAGGGATTTGGTTAAAATAGAGAAATTGAGAATTTATAAGATTTTTGTTGAAGGCTACGAGGTGGTTGAGCTTTTAAATGTTTTCTTATGTTTTTATTGGAGAAGATAATAGCAATATTCCTGACCCTGAATATCGTATAGATAAAAAATACTGGAACACACTTGAATCATGTTGATATTGATCCCTTAGTGATAAGTGGAGAGGTTGAGAGATTTAAAAGTAGATAAAGCACCAGAGATACACTTTTCCCCAGAGTTAAAAAAAGTCAAATATCAGATATATTAGCCTCTTATTTTTGGTAGGTATTGCAGGTGAAAGTGGGCACATGCCTGAGGACTGTAGAGTTGTTTGTGTTACTCGTATTTTTAATGGGAGTAGTAATAGTTGCCCTGAAGATTATAAACCAGTGAGAAAATATCTACAGATTCAGATAAAAATCATTTAATGAAATATCTTATGATGTTATAAATGAAAACTAACATGGATTTGGCAAAAAAAATATTTTTTCAAGGACTTTGCTTGTCAGCTGGGTGAGGGAAAGGGTTTGAATTTAGTGTACTTAAATTTTCAAAAAGCTTTAGATAAGGCACTACACAAAAAAGTAGCTAAAAAATCACATGAATAGTGGTTGAGGAAAGACAAGTTAATTAAACTGTAGGAGTTAGTTTTTGTGATTTTGCTATTTCTGACTTACATCAATGATATTGATAGAAGTAGAATTAGTAAAGTTTGCTGGTGATATTGAACTCGTTGATATCTAGCTTTATTGAGAATGTTGAATCAATTGGTAAATTGGACAAATAGTTAGCTAATGGCCTTTGATTATAGTAAATGCAAGGTAATGCATTTGAAGTATCATAATTTCTATCACATATTTAATATAGATTGAAACCAACTCAATAGCATGACTGAAGAAAAGGATCTTGGCATAGTTGGTGGATAAGTCACTCAAGCCACTGAAACATGCTCTGTTGATAGTAGTGAAGCCAATATAAATTTTGATATGTTGATTATCAGTCAAAAGAGGTAATTATTTCTATACAAATCACTAGTTACCAGTTTGGCATCACTTGGAATTCTGTGTATCTAAGAAAGGATATTGACTTATTGGAAAGGGTTCAGAGGAATGCTACTAAGATGATTCTAGGGATTGAAGGGTTATCTTATAGGGATAGGTTAAGATCTCTCAACTTATTTTCTCTTGAGAAAAGAAAACTAAGGGGTGATCCTATTGAAGCTTAATAGATTACCCTAGGGATCTAAAGGATAAAGGCCTTTGATTTATTTGTGCTATAGTCTGAAGAATTTAGGATGAGAGAATACAAATTTAAGATTTGGAAAAGATAGGCTAGTCTCTAGTTAAAACACTTATTTTTCTAACTGGGTGATTGACTAATGGGACAAGTTGCTATTGGCAGCTGTGGAGTTCAGTGCTGTACAGGAGTTTGGGAGAAAAATTGATGGTTTCCTGAAAAGTAAAGGGTGGTTTTAAATTTTTACTTTTTTCCATGGGTGGCTCTGCAAGGACAGACTTGAAAGACTATATGGACCTTTTTCTCCATAGGTTATGTAGTTTAGATCCCATTATTTTACCCACCTTCCAATAGTTAAACCTCTTTGTTTAATAGTCTTAACAAAATTTGTGAGTGAAAAAAACAGGTGTTAATATTTTTTGTGCTTTAATGTTGTTACTTTTATTATTTTCTCTAATATATTCACTTTAATCTAGATGTCCCATTATTCTAAGAATTAAAAATATTTAGATTTTGAGATTCCTGGATGGAAAATTTAACAAAGGAAATGAATAAATCAATTTTTAAAGATTTTTAAGAGGGTGTCTGTATGTGTGTCAATATGGAATTCATAACAACATTTATAAAGAAATGTTTTAGTTAAATTTTTCAAATCTTCTATCATTTCGACAAATGATATTTTTTGACTGTCATTGCAGAACATGTATGTTTTCATTCATTCCTAAGCTGCCACTTGTCTGTATTTTGTTATTCACTTAACAAACATTTGTTTACAAGCTGATTCAATGTTCCGCAGACTTAGAAGCTTCATTGGGTGATTCACCAGGTTTCCCTTCACGGGGTAAGTTTCTAGTGCTCATATGAGACTGTGGTGACCTTGGCCCCTGCCTGCTGTCTTTTTTGGAAATCCTGTTATTCCTGACAGTTCTATCCCATATGCAGATACATCAGATGTAGTTGTCAGTTTTCCAGTCTTTTTTTTTTTTTCTTTGCCTGCAATCCCTGTCCATGTGAATTAGTTTTGTGTATACTCGTGTATAAAGGCATGAACTGTAAACATTCAGAATTTAAAGTAATTTATTGTACTGTAGAAGTCTTAGATATGCCTTATGAAGAGGCCTTGCTGGTTTTATGAGAATGAAATAATGCAAGTACTTTTAACCAACCTGCACGAAAATGTTTTATTATTATGCAATGAAAAAAAAGTTGGTTCTCATTTGAAAACCATGTTGAGTAAAGTTAGAAATAATGTAATTCAAGTCAGAACTGAATAAAAAATTTTTTCAATATTCAGTACATGTATAACTTAACAAAACCTTTGTGTAAGTCTAAGATATTTTTTTTAAATCAAAGAACTTGTAAGCTTTTACTAATGACTACTGCTGACAACACAACAGAAAAATATGAACCTTTCATTGTGAAAGAGAATAAAAAAATTTTCTTATTTTATTCTTTAAGATTTTTGTCCAAAGAAATTAAGACTTTTGGCATTGAGTTTAATGGATGTAAATGGATTTACTTACCAGTCAGTAGTGGAGAAATCATGGTGAGGATATCTTCATCAATGGTATAATTCTTTTTGTGATTTTAAGAGAAGCAGGTTCTTGGGGGAAAAAAAAAATCACAATGAGATGTCTAACTCTGAAACAAATGAAATCACAGTTCATTATAAAATATATACTATATAAAATATGTGCATGGGATTTATTGTTTTATTTTCATTCAAGAGTTCATTCACTGTTATTATGACATAAATCAGAATCTAATGTTAATCAGGTAGACTTACCTCTGAAATTCTAAAAGCCTTTCCTTGTTGAGTTTTCTCTCATGCTGTCAACACTCAAGTTCTGAATATCCTTGATACATTGTTCTTCACGTACAGTCATCCTGTAAACTTGGCTCACTATGAATGCTGAAGTCAATGTTAACTAGTTACCAAATGTTTCTATCAATATTGGAAATTTTACAACTTCTCTGGAGGCCTTTTTTACGTAGTCTGCCTCTAACATGAAGATAGATCTTGTGGTTCTTATTGATCAACATATTCAGGCCTTTAATTCCATGTTGTCTCCTGGTGCCCATAATGGGTTTTAGGTTCCTGTAGATACTCAATGGCAGAAAATCTGCCCTTTTCTTATAATGTTAAATTATTTTGCTTAAGCCTACTCACCTTCATTGTCTTAAGAGCAAGATTTGTCAGCTGTATTTCCAAAGCTTTTTCTGGTCTGATTTCTCTCTCCTCCTTCTTTTTTTCCTCAAGTATGTACGACTTCAAATCTCGTACTATCGTTGTTATCCTTGAGAGTGCTAATGTCATATTGGACAATCCATTTCTTGAATCCTAATATTTTCCACCTTCTGATTTGTGGGTCATTGCTGATGTTTTTAGTAATCATATAAATATTAATATCTTATAGGGAGGTCATTTTCCTCTACTCATCTTACTTCTTTAGTTTATGACCCTCAAGTTGACGTTTTGGGAGGTCTTTCCCATGATCATCACTGTGGACCATTGTAAGTTTTTGTCTTGCATGCTGTTTTATCTCATTTTGAGACTCTTCTCTATATTACTTATTAGCTATCAGCTATTCTCAATTTCCTTATTTGTTTATTCAGAATAAACTGTTTACCTTGAAGTTCTCTTTATATGCAGCTTTCATGGATGTAGTTTCTATTACCACATGGCTCTTATGTTCCTTTGACACCTAAGTGTTTTGTGCCTTGTTAGAAGATACTCAAGGCTCTCCCAACTTTTCAGTTAACCTTGAAGAATATTCTCCCTGCATTGTTTGTCTTTGTAGAATTTTACCTACACTAGTCTCCAGTTCAAAAGATGCATGGCAGTAGGTGCTGATTAGGGTTTTATAATTTTGATTTGCTTCTGGTAGCCATGCATTGCCTTCCTCATCCACTTCTCAGTCTTTGTCAGTACTTCTACTCATTCCTTTTGCCCCTAATAAGTGGGAAAAAATTATATGTAAGCAAGGTGGGTTTTCTTGACACATTTAATGATATTTTTCTATTCTTAAAAAGCTCCCATTTGGACTGTTGGAGGGTGTCTGAAATCTGATTTGTCTGTGGGACCCTCAGCTTTGGGATACTTCAGTCTGGCCTTAATGTATTTTCCTCTTTCTTCTGATCCAGTCACTTACATATTCTGAATCAGGAAGACTGAAATCTCCTTTAGAAAAGAGCAGTTAAATCATTTATGTTTCTTCAGACTTTACTTCCATCTTTTTATGGTTGTGAAGATATTAAAAGATTAGAGACCTGTTTAGACCCATCTCAACTCACCTTTTTTCTGAAAACATCTCATTTTATAATGGGAAACATGAGGTTGTTTTAGAAGTTTTCTCTATTGTGACCTTTAGATGATGATGTTGGATATAAAGAATGCTTATTTTCATACCCCTGTTCATCTTTCATCTTGTCTTTTTTTTTTTGTCATCTGGGAGGTAGTTTATTAGTTCAGTGCACTTTCCTTCAATTTGACTTTGGCTGCCTAGATTTCCTGTCAAGTAATCTAGTTTTTGCTGTTTTTCTCCATTAACTCACACCAATTTTTACTTTTACATGTATGATTGACCTATTCTGATCCTTTCATTGATTACACACAAATCAGTGAGCAACTCTGTTACATCTCTAGAATGGATCATCCACAACTCCAAATCCCATTTAGTATCGACAGTACTTTGTGCATCTGGGGATTTGGATCAAAACATTTAAAGGTACACTTCACTCTCTTTTGCACATACTTTTGTGTTTTCCACAACTATTACCAAAGACATTTTCTGCTTTGGAGACATTGGCCTCTTTTTCACAGACATTCCTTTGGGCTCTGCTTCTCAGTAACATCCGACTTCAAACATTTTGTTATAAGGCATGCCTAGTTCTATGACTCTCCTGTTTAAAATCACCAAAAAAAAGGTGTCCCAGTCTGAAACATTGTGAACATTAAAACATCTATTTAATGTTAGTCATTTTTTGTGGTAGAAGTTTTCCTCTTCTTTTGTAAAAAATCATATTTCCTTAGAATGAAGAAAAAGGTTAACAAAAAACAATCACAAACTAGTTCAAATATCTAAGCAAAATTAATCTGACCACTGTGACAAAAATAACAATAATTCAAGATAAATATAATAATTGTGTAACCTGATATAATCTCATTTAATAAAATATAATCAAATATACTTGTTTAAAAATTTTGCAGCTCGGGGATTGAAATAATGAAATAAATTGCATTCACTCAAGGGAGAGCAATTAGGAAGATTACATTCCCTCATGTAAAGTTGAATTTCCTCGTGAATTTTTTTTTATTTTATTTAATTCATGCAGTATGTTCACTTTCATTGGTCATAACTAAAGGAATATCGATGGACCATACATTCCTAAAAAAAGATGAAATTCCTCAAGCAAATTTAAATTCCTTTGGAATGTAATATTTTGATCCCTGCAGCTGCTATTGACATCAGATTATAGAAAAATGTCTCCTTAGATCCAACTCAATAACAGAATAAAATGTTTTTTATGGGGGTGTAAAAAATGAAATGGCAACAAAAACACATTCAAAATGAAAACAAAACATTTGAATGCCATGATTTTTATACAAAGAACTGCTTTCTCATCTCTAACATCCATGAGTACGTGCATTAAAACCAAACTTATTTGTTAAATAAAAAAGTGGCTTTTATAATTAGAAAAGTTACATGCCCAAATAACCTGAAACCACAAGTTCTTCAATCAAGCTGTTCAGCTTTATTGGCATTGATGTATTTGAATGATGAGAAGATACTGTCATTTTATTGCTTTAACACTTTCTATCAAATCTTATTAAAATCTGTACTAGTTTAGAAGAGGCAATGCTTTACAATCCACAGCATGTGCCTAAGCCTCATGTTGGTGCAAATACATCCCGAACAAACCACAGGTGTATTAATTAGCAAATATATATTTGGATAATAAAGTAATCAAAGTGATTTAACATAATTAGGCCTATTTGTACTAAGTATGAAAGAAAAGAAATGCATAAAGGTTATTTTGCTTCAAGCTACCCCTTGAAAGTTTTAGTAAGCTGTATTTTACTGTTTTTTTTTGTACAGTCGTTGTTTTTAATCTGTAGATGAAAGACTATTGTAAAATCAATATGTACAATTGCACATTTTATTTACTGTGTTAATTTGTAGTTCTGATCTACGTAAGAACCGTAATTTGATCAGAAGTTACTAATATATATATATCTTGAAAATAAACTAAATATCATAAACTAATTCACTGAAATGGGAGAAAAAATTACCATGTTTTTCAAGTTCTTCATTTAGCCTTTATAATTTGTAGACATGACTTTTACATAAACAGATTTCGAACATCTACACTACTTTTGGTTAAATATTATATAATTCACAAAACCTTTTAGAATAACATTGGTAATACACAGTATGCAAGACAGCACAGTATTACTTAAAACTTAATATGTAAGAGAATTTTGTATCTATTTGACTGTTGACAAAATATGCTATGTAAGATGGTAGTTTTCACTCTAAGAGAATTACAAAAGTGATTTGATTTATAGTGGACATAGAGAGTCTGAAGAGGTTATATCCAGAGAATGAGAAGCTGATAGCTAGCCTCCCAACACCCTACTACACAGTAATTTTTCCTGTTCAAGAACGTCATGAAAAAAGTGTTGGAATCTCAACTAGAGATACCACTGCAAACAGGGTAGGGGAAATGCATTGCGTAAGTTTGCATAAAAAGTTATGAAAATATTTACTTATATTATCCTAATTTACAATTTAAAACAATGATTTGTAATTACATTTTATCTAATTACTTCTTTTATTGTTCCTCCTTATTTAGGTCCTAAATTCTCGTCATTGTCGAAACAATTGCACGAAATTTTGGGCTTCTTCAATCATATAGTAATCAGTGACTCATATGTTTCTTACTGTTGTTTTAAATGAATTTTAAATTTCCAGTATTTAGTAGTTTATTTATTTAACATGTATGTTTAGATTACATTTCCTAAAATTTGAAATTTTAGAAACAGAGCTTAGAACTGTAATAACTTAGTTATACAAATATTTTAAACTTTAACAACTCTCTGATATACATTCAACAGTTCAATAAAATACATGTAAGTTACTGTTGTCTTTTTTTTTATTCCAGGAAGTAAAATAGTTAGTAATAACATTTAAAACATACAATACCTATACTTCTTGGTTACATATTTAGGATTTAATAAAGTTTTGACTATTTGAATGCCTAAACATTAGTTAACCTCACCAAGTATTAACATTATCAGGATGCTTGTTCAGTAGTATGAACAGTAATTGGCTCACTACGTAAGTCACAGTTGAAATAACTGTTAATTTCACCATTTCATAACTAGTTTAGAATATATCAATAGCAAGATTTATTCAGGTAATTTTTCTAAATTGTCATGCAGGTTTATGCATGTAGTCCTGACATTCTTGAAAATTGAATATAGAAAGATGGTAAATATGTGCAAATTTTTTTACATATGTAAAGATTGAGTATGACGATGGACTGGTATCTGTATCCTTTCCCCTGGGCCGGGGAAGGCCCATTTCAAAAGATAACATAAGTACTTTTACAAAATGGTACAAATTAGGAGTTCTTGTCATTGAATATATCATTTGAAATAGTTGTTGATATGTATAATCAATAGATTATGGGATCCTTTATTTGGATTTATTGGCCTGACTTGAAAGTGTGAGTTTATAATTCTTCTTGTCCTTTGTGAATGTGATATTTCTACTAGTCACTGTCTAATTCATGTTTCGCAAATGCTTTATCTTCATCGTAGCAGCTAGTATAGTCACAACAGAGTTTAAGAGGCTTCAACTTGGGTAAAACACACATACTATTGTAAATAAACATTTTTTTTCCTTGTTTATTTATGTGTTTTTTCTTTGCTGTCTATGCTCAGTTTATTTTTACATACTGTTTCAAAAACCTGCTGTATTACAGAAACTTTGGGTTCTTATTGGATATCAGAGTACCTGAATACCACAAGTCAACCTCATCAAGCCTAAACATTGTCTGAAATTATGTTGAATGCTAATTCAGTAAAATGAACAGAAGTTTACTACTTACTGATAAAGATCTCTCAGTTCACTAAAACTTTCATGTTTTTTTTCTGGGATTATTCTAAAAATTACCTTAAAGCCATGTTTTTGCATGTTTCTTTTTAGAATCATTTTGTTGAAGCTGTTATATGTTGCTTAACCTTATAAACTTGGTATGGAGATGTTTCTTGTATTACTTCTCTGAACAAATTGTGTTGTAGTTGGTGTATACACAAAATGAATATATTAATAATGCCAACATAATAAACTTCTATTATATTCTACTACATTCTAAAACAGCAGCAGTCACTGATTTTAACATTTCTTTATAAAAAGACCAGAATGTTGTTTTTTTCTCATAAGTTGAATCTTCACATTATTTCGCTACTATAACTGAAGCTTGGTCTGGCACATTTAATGAGTAAGTCAGAGAACTAGTAATATTACAGATAACTGCTATCTACCCTCTTAGAAATTTAATAATTGGGACAAGAGTAGTTGATAATGTCTTATTATTATTATTATTAGTTGATAATGTCTTATTATTATTATTATTTGTATTATTATCAGTTATTCTGAGCTGGCTAGTTTATTACTTCCTTTGGATGTGTAGCTATATATTTAGGTTTGCTTATATATATAAAAATATTTCTATAATTATGTATTGAAAACATTTTGTTGCTGTTTTTAACTTTTTTATATTTATTAAATTTTTAAAGAATTTATGGTTGCAATTAAATACTTTTCCCATTATAATTGAACTAATAAATATTTCTTTACAGTCAAGTAATATTAAAAATAGGTTTTACCTTTTTACATGTATTACATATTTGTAATAAATACAAAAGTTCAGTTTTCTTCATGAGCAGAAAGCAATTTCTGCTAATTGCTTGTGATTTTATAATTAACCATTAACTTGGGTATATGTGTGTTTTATTTAGACAGGTAAACACTTCAAACAAACTACACTGGTAATAAAAGCATTTCGCTATGAATTCCGTCTTCATTTGGAGCTCAATACGTAAGTATCTTGCTTTTTTTTTCTTATTACTTGAAAGAACATAAATATCATTTGCATGAGTAATGATTAACTGGTTAAAATCATGAATCTTTTGTAAATATATTAATTATCAAAGAGAAAATTTGAAATTATAAGATCATTGGTTTGTTGTTGAGCTATTTTCTCATTTAAACTTTCTACAGGATATTACTTATATATATATCTGGTTTTCTTGCTTCTAAGCCAAGACTATTACTTTGTGTTATTTAACTTCATGATGTTTCTACAATTAGAGAATGTTGTCTGCAATTTCTGCTTCAACTGGTTAAAGACAGTTCGGTTCATTGATCAGTATATACCAATCTGTCAATGGTTACAGTGTACATCAATTTAATTATTAGCAATCTGTCAGTGGTTACAATTTACTTCAGATCAGTGATTAAAATACATATGTATATTGGTAAATTATATATCATTTTAGTTATCAGTAAACAGAAATCTGTCGGTGGTTACAATTTACTGTAAATCAGTGATCAATTGACGTTTGTTTACTGGTGTTTACAGTAAGCAGCATTGGTTTATTGATCAGTGAACACCCATCTGTCAATTTATAGTCTTTTAAGTTAATGATCAATAAACACCAACCTATTAGTTGTTACAACCTATTTCAAGAACAGTCAGACTGAGTAAAATATTTCTGTAGCATAAATTGTCTGCTAGAACCTTGTTAGTACCATTGTAGTCTTCCACACTATTGAGTGATAGATTGCTCTTCTGTGAACTGATGTGTATCTTAATTTTTTTTTCACTGTGATAGAAGTTTTTTCTTTACTTTCATAGGGTGAAAAAAAATCTAATAAGTCTTTTGTGCTTTCTTTCCCTATCCTCATGAAAGTTTCATGAAGTTGAGTTACCAAATTTTTTACTCAGATCATTATATGATTGCTAAAAAAAAATGCTTCAAGTACCCTTTTTTGGCTTCTAGAAGTTTTGTTAAGTTCTAAGTCAACTCTTGTTGTTTTTTCTCTCTCTATTGATTTTAAAAATTTTGATCTCCAATAACTTGTTTTTTTTCAGCATTATACAATAATTCTCCTTGCAGAGGTAACTTTCATTTCATGTGGTTTAAGTTATTTCTCTTACTGCAGGTCCCACTCATAATGTTCTTTGATATAACTAATAATAACACAAGTTTTAGCATGACAGATTTCTTAATTTTGCCTTTAGAGAAAGCCATGAATGTCCTGGAAATGGAGTCAGTATTGTGTCTTCTCTTCAAGACTTTTATTAATCCTTTTATCATTATGTACTACTAGGGTGAAAAAAAAAATCAAGAGTTAGGAGAATTTATGTTACAGATCATTACATTCTATTTTTGCCTGACTTGATTTTCACATAGAATTTGTTCTTCCATTAAATTCTTTAATGGTCCAAGTTGGATCTTGTAAATGAATCTAATTTCTTTAGATTCTTTTGTCACTTTGCTTGCTGGAAGACTAGTGTTCTACTGTATTTACAGATGTAAACATCTTCAGCAGGAAAGTAAACACATTTCCTGCTATTTACCTCTGTAGTAGTTTTTATTTTTTGTCATGGATGTGAAGCTTATTGTAAATTCTGTTAATGGGTGTTTTCCTTGTTTTAGTTAAATAAAAACACTAACTTTTGGGGAGTCGTATATTGCTGCATGTTTATTGTGAAGAAGAGGAAGTTTTAAGATTGGTTATTATGTTAAATAAATAGAGAGAGAGCAGATGACTGTTTTTAATTGTTATATACACACTGTTAGTTTAAAGGAGGAAGACGTTGATTTGTTTAACTGGTTTGGTATTTTATTGGTAAAATGTTAAAAATGTTAATATACAGAAGAATATGAAGTTATTTTAACTTGCATTTTTTCTTTTTACAATTTTATAAAGTGGATGTTTTAAAATATTTTTTATTTGAATACTTTTTAATTGTAATTTATTCTCTTTTTTTTTATCTTGATTGTTTTTGCAGTATCTTACAGGTAATTTGAGAATAAATTTTGTCGTTGTAGATTGTAGATATTGGTTAATCATTCTTGTAACTATGTGTGAATACTTTTTAATTGTAATTTATTCTCTTTTTTTTTTTATCTTGATTGTTTTTGCAGTATCTTACAGGTAATTTGAGAATAAATTTTGTCGTTGTAGATTGTAGATATTGGTTAATCATTCTTGTAACTATGTGTTACGGGTTTGATAAATAAATTATATTGTTTGAGAAGGGTGCTTAAAAAGTTTAAGTACAGCTAGAGATTTTTAGAAATTTTCTCGAAATATCAGGCCATAAAAGTTAGAAGAGTGTGTTATTTAGGTTGTCTAAAAATTTTTTTCAGATGCATTCAAGAAATTATGATAATAAATTCTCCATATTTCTTATTTATATTAATTTTGATTTAAAAGAATGATCATGTTTAACACTGTAGTTGTGTTATGTGTTATTTTTATATGATCAGTTGTAGTTTCTGTATTAAACCATCAAGTTTTGTTTTTCAAAATTTGTAGTTCTGTCAGTTAAAAAGATTTCAGTGAATGCATTGTTTATAGAAATAGAAAGCTTTTAAATCCAATTTCTGTATCTGTATATTGTAAATAAAATAATTTTTCGTATATAAGCTGAGAAGGCTTTTTATAGCTTGTAATCTCAGAGACATTGTTACTTGGTTTAGTCAAATGTTATTTGAAGTGACATCTGTAGCTTCAGAATTAGTAATCAAATTGAATTATAATGTTTTGGCTTTCAAATTTGTTAAAGAACCCTCTTTTGTTTCTTGGCCCAGCATGACCAGATGGTTAGGGCGCTCAGCTCACAATCTGCTGGTCGCGCGTTCGAATCCCCATCCCACCAAACATGCTCGCCCTTTCAGCCATGGGGGCATTATAATGTGACTGTTAATCCCACTATTTGTTGGTAAAAGAGTAGCCCAAGAGTTGGCAGTGGGTGGTGATGACTAGCTACCTTCTCTCTAGTCTTACACTGCTAAATTAGAAATGGCTAGTGCAGATAGCCCTCGTGTATCTTTGCGCGAAATTCAAAAACAAACAAAAACAAAAATTTAGTTTCTCTAGATAGTTATTTATCTTTTAATTCATGGTTTTTATATCACTCAGAGTAGAAGCTTCAAAGTAAAAAATGTTAATTAGAAAATAATCCCGAGGAAAATTTATATTTACAAAACATTGTGGTATAGTTTATAATTGTTCAAAATAGAAATATTCAGTAGTTTTTTTGGATTAAAAATCAATGTCTGAATTGCAACAGCTATGAATGTCTTCATCTATCAGTTTTAAACAGTTGTATCTGAACCACCTGGAACTAATACATATCAGAAACTAAGGTGGACTCCTGTGCAGCTGAAAGTATGATTGTTTGATACTCTTAATTCTGAATAATGTCTCTTTTATCTGATTGTGTATGATTTTCTGTTGCAATATATATTAATGCAAAAATTACTGCTCTCTGTAGTTTACTCTGTTACTTTTTTTCTATTTTAATCCAAAACATTTTGAGTGAAATCTAAAGGAAATAGAACTTGCAGGAAGAGCAAGGATGAGATTCAAAATTGCATGAATGAAATTGTAGCAACAAGAAAATGTGATTAGTGTGTGACAATATTATTTTATTAAACTGATTGTAACCTAGAATAGAAAAAAAATGGGATTGCTTGAGATATACTACTTGGAGAACAGAAATTAACATTTGTGTTTTCACAGAAGTATTTTTTTTTCTCAATTGTGTGAAAATATAATGTTCTTTGAATTAACTAGTATTTTTCTCTTTTTTTTTTTCAGAAGTCTTCTTACCCCTTCATTACTTTAGAAATAGGTTGTGCCAAAGTATTTCAAAAATATATGGTTGTCTTTTATAGACTTTTTCTAGTTCCTCTTTTACTTCAAAAATATTCTGTATCTAGTGTTTAAATCTTTATATTTGGCAAACATTTTCTTGCTCCTACAAATATATTTTGTGTTTTGTATCATAAACACTTGAACCTTTATACCTGCCCTTTACAGAAATCAGTGTTTCTCCAGAAAAGTCTACCTTCAGGCTTTCAAATTATTTCAGAAATATTTTGTGATTAAAACTTAAATCTTTTATTTTTCCTTACAGACACTTTTTGGTTCCTGCATTATTTCTAAAAGAGTTTTTGCCTGGGATTATTACTTTCACACAAACTCTTTAACTTTTATATATCTATCTTTTGCAGAAATCTTCTGGCTCCTACATTACTTCAAAAACATTTTTTACCAGAAGGTGCCCAACAAATATCAACTCAGGTAAAGTTTACCATTGCTAATACTTGGAAATAAATAAGTAATTAGTTGAAAATAAAGTTGAGAAAACAACATTAATCTATTTTAAGTTATTGTAAGTTTTTATTATCAATTACTAAAGTCATAGTTCTTCTATTACCAATTTTTAGGTCTTTTCAAATTTGTAAATTGCTTATATACTTTCGTTGCTAGTTGTGAGATAAATTTATCAGTTCGTTTAATTTTTCAAAGACAGCTGAGTTATTCACTAAAAATAATTTAAAATTTTATTTAGCTTGCAATATTTACAAATGTGTATAAAAAATTATTTTTACCATCAGATGTATTTAAGCCAACAATAAACTAGAAATAAGTGAGTGTGCCACTGTACGTACACTACTAGGAGACAGTAAGCTTTAAGAATGTGAAAGAATATTATCTCTGTGTACACTATTGATGTCTGAGAACTGGCAGGAAACAATACAAGTGGTGACATAAGCAATTGTCTGTGTCATAACTTTATGTTGGATATAATATTTTGTTTCATCAGTAGTAAGTAACACCACAAAATTCATTGTTAATAATTATTACTGATTGACTTCCCTTGGTTATACTCATTCATAATATGGTCCTTTTTTTAAGATTAGTTAAAAAATGTAATTTTAAAAAATATCAACAAAAGAAAAGCACGTCCTTCTAAAATTTTTAGAATTACTTGGAATGATTACAGTAGCATTTGGAATTTAAAAAAAAACATATAAAAAAGGACCAGAACTTGCCATCATGTTGATCTCTTTCTGTTGATGAAAAAACATCAGGAGTAAAGGGGTTAAATCCTTAATAGAAGATCACAGTGTTCAACCAATCTGCTTTATCTTTTTGTTCTTCATTAATAGTGATGATAATACTAATAGTTTGTTTTCAAGTATGTCCCTAAGTTAACCACATTCCTATAGAAATTAATGTAATCTTATGGCTTTACTGTATACGAGATAATGGGTGAAATATTGTGTTATTGGTACATTTGAGATTCATAAATTCCACAATATGCCCATCCATAAAGGTTAAAGTAAAGATTAAAACATTATAAAGCTAAGCAATTGAAAATTTGTTTTCTTTCACAAGTTATTTAGTTTTTCAATATTCAGGTTTGAATATTCTGTACAGAAATAATGTACTTACATTTTCTTCATACAGGTTGTTTCCTATACATATGTTATTTTACTTATTTATAAACAATCTAGATTTGAATAATGTACACAAATCTTGCCTTCCAAATATCTGAAGCTGGTTTTCTCCTTTCTTTTGTATATACATTACAAACTCTGGATTATCATGCATGATCAAATTTTCTTGAATAAATACAAAATTTTGGGGTCAATATCTTTCATTGTTTCCTCCTTTTTTTTATGCTGACTTATATTCCATCATGTTTATTTGAGTCTCTTAGTTCAGCATTTTTAGCTGTTGTCATGGCTGTTAGCTTATTTCATAAAATTTTAAAGGGACAAAAAGGAGCTTATCAGCCTATCAAGGATGTCCCTTTCAGCTCCCAACTATAACCACCCCTTACTACTCATGTATTCATCCAATCCTTTTTTGAACTCAGTTAAAATTTATGCCTCCACCACCCTTCAAAAGGCAGCTCATTCCAAAAGCCAACCACCCTGTTTGAAAAGTAATACCGTCTAAACTACAGGTAACTCCTATGCTGCCAAAATTTGAATTTATGACCCCTTGTCCTATTGTTTTCAATGCTAAACACAAAGTTTGATGGATCTATATTATCAATACTCTTGATAATCTTAAACACCTCTTTCAAATCCCCTTTGACTCTTCTCTTCTCCAGTTAAAAACAAGTTTAGAGATTTTAGTCTCTTCTCGTAGGACAATCCAACCATCCCAAGTATCATCCTAGTGGCTCTTCTCTGAATCTTCTTCAACAATTCAATGTTCTTCTTTGTAAGGGAGCCCAAAACTATACACAGTATTCTAAATGAAGCCTTATAAGTAGTCTATACAGTGAAAAAATAATATTCCTTGTCTTGTATTCAATATTTTTAGATGCTACATAAAATCCTATTAGCCCTATTGCTAGCTGCAGTACACTGTTTAGATGACTTAAGTGATTTTTCTATCACGGCACCAAGATCTTTTTATTCAACCACAGTATTTAATGTACTCCCATTTAAATTGTAACAATAATATGCATTGTGAAACCTACATGCATCACCTTAAATTGTGATAGTTAAACATCATCTACCACATATTGGCCCAATGCATCAAATTATCTAAATTTCCCTGTAAGTCTACAGCATCTTAGCTACCCCAAAAATCTTAATGTCGTCTGCAAACTTCAAATTTTTTAGTAATTCAAAAGTCAATATCATTAATATAAGTCACAAACAGCAGAGGACCCAGCACAGAGCCTTGAGACACACTGTTTGTAACTGTGATCCAGTCAGATCTAACTCCATTTGTTACTACTCTCCAGCAAATTTTCTGGGATGAGAGCTTGGATGAGTGGTAGTATATCTACCTTTCTAACCAGAAGACCCATGATATGACGTATATATTCATGATGACAAGAAATCCACACAGGTGTTCCTTGTCAGATCTTCTCTGAAAACGGTAGTCAGTTGCCATCCAAAATGTGGGATATAAACAAATTAGTATTTTCTAATGGGGAAAAAAAAAGTTGGTAATTAATTAGTAATTGGACTCTGATTATTGTATAGACTATTAAATCTGTTATTTTAGCTATGTTTCTAATATATTGATAGCTGGCCTTTATGCAGGTAAATAGTGAAATTAATTTTGGGCTTGTATATTCCACATTTTAAATTATACATGATAAATACATTTGAGTTTCAGTCAAATTATCTTAGTTTATATCTCATCAGTTCTACTTGTTCCTCTGTGTATGGTGTTTTATGATGTCTTTTACTTACCACATTGAACCTATATTTATATAAAAGTAAAGAAGAATAAGTAGTTTTGATATTACTAGTTCATTATTCTGAATTATTTAGTAGACAAGCTGTTTAAAATGCTAAAAAATAAATTTGAAGCCCATTCTGTTATTCGATTCGCCACTTGTCACTGAGTTATACTGGAGTTGGAGGATTCAACCCTCGTTACTGTGGTGAGTAAAAAAAACAACTCAAAACACCATTGTATAACATGTACCCCACAACCATATAAAGCCTAGTCTTGTTATGGGCTGTTGAGGAGGGATGGACTTCCATTAAACCATTATAAGTCTGTGAGAATTAAGAAATTGAACAATAGATCGTGCTTCATACTTATATTTAGTTATTCCTCTGTGTGTGTGTTATGTCCAGTATTATAAAGATTTCAATAACCTACTCAAATATTTATGATGTTAGGAAACACGTAGGTCCAATAAATCAATTCAACCCAAAAATATGATCCTATAATCTGAGTGCTTTCAAAAGGTGGACCTTTCTTCTTCAGGGGCAAATTAAGAATAATATATATTCATTCATAGTTTATTACATTACTTTTTTTCTGTAAAAACTAAGTTGGTATCTATTATATTTAGAATACAAAATTAAACAGTAATGTTCATTGATAGAACTACAAAGAATTCACAAACTTCAAAAACTTATTGACATTTTATCTCAGATTTATAAATGAATAATGTACTGTCTATTACTTGAAATAAGATTTGTTTTGCTTGGAATAGGAAGTTGAAAACTGTTACTACCATGGAACCATAAGTAACTACCCAGGAGCCAAAGCTGCCTTCCGTACTTGTAATGGGATCAGGTAAATACATGTATAACTTATCTGGAGGTAATTTTTCTGAGAGTTTGAGTATTTAGATATTTTTTCAAAGTTTAATCAATTTTTGGCTAGTTCTATAGTGAATTTTGTTAGGTGAATTATAAGAAAAATATCTATTTTATTTCTTAGTCTATGGTAACATAAATATTTTTTTATACTCTAAGAACATTATCAAAGTATCACAAGTGTACTATTTTGAAGTCATCTTATGAGAACAGAAGATGTATTCCTCTACAGAATACGTAACCTGTGTCTCTTACTTTAAGTAATTCTTAACCAGGACACCTCTCTCTTGTTTTACAGAATATATAACCCATGTCTCTTGCTTTAAGTAATTCTTAACCATGATCTCTCTCTCTCTCTTGTTTTACAGAATACATAACCTGTATCTCTTGCTTTTTTTAATTATTAACCAGGACCTATCCCTCTCTTGTTTTACAGAATACATAACCTGTATCTATTGCTTTGTGTAATTATTAACCAGGACCTCTCTCTCTTGTTTTACACAATACATAACCTGTGTCTCTTGCTTTAAGTAATTATTAACTAGGACCTCTCTCTCTTGTTTTACAGAATACATAACCTGTGTCTTTTGCTTTGTTTAATTCTTAACTAGGACCTCTCTTTCTTGTTTTACTCGACTCGCTCTCTGAGGGTCGCGGGTTTGAATCCCCATTCCACCAAACATGCTCGCCCTTTCAGCCATGGGGGCATTATAATGTCACGGTCAATCCCATATTCGTTGGTAAAAGAGTAGCCCAAGAGTTGGCGGTGGGTGGTGATGATTAGCTGCCTTCCCTCTAGTCTTACACTGCTAAATTAGGGACGGCTAGCGCAGATAGCCCTCGTGTAGCTTTGCGCGAAATTCAAAACAAAACAAACCTCTATGATTTTTTTTTTCATCTATATAGTATAATACAAACATTACCTTGCAAAAATTGTTTGAATATGAAGTGTCTTGGTGGTCACTGTCTCAATACAATGTAGCACTGCTTTTGGCTTAGCTAACTACTAAGGTTCTTTGAGGCATGATCTCAAATAAGTTCTAACAGATGTTGCTGGTGCAATTTGTGTCTATTCTTGTTTCAAAGTCTATTTCAAGATACTGATATTTCAAAAGTTACAGTGCTTTGTATTAGAGTGTATTATTCTGTTGAAACAACACATTGTTTTTTTGACAGAAATCTCTGCTTTGGTTTGTGAACTGTCTTTGTGTAAGTTCTCAATATCCATGGACATTTAAACATGCAAACACATTACAGAGAGATCCCACTCCTAACTCACAAAATACAACCCAAGCTACACTACCCTCACTATATACTTCCATACTTTGCATAATATAGTCATAGCTTATTGTAGGTTAGCCTACTTTCAGATCCACATTCAACCATTAGTGTGAAACTGTATGACATGGCTCTCATCACTTTGTGAAATCTGTACCCATGTTAAGATAGTAATGCTAGACTCATGACATTTTCATCATTTTGTTACCTAGGCAGTTGCTGGTTAGGTCATTTTGAGAATAATATTATATTATTATATAATATAATAATATTATATGTATATCATCATTGCATTGTATTGTTATGTCCCTCTACATCCAGCACAATGGTATTGAGATTCTTGATGGTGAAGTACCTAATGAAGTACACTTGTGTTCATAGAAAGCACACTGCACAGTCCTCACAAATGATGCCCTGTTAGAGATAGGATTACACTGGTTGCAGGAAAATTACTATGAGTTTATTCTAAAATGATTTCCAATATTTCTTCCATAATACTAAAAAGTGCAAGTTTATTCCAGTACGACTGAATATTTTTCAGACAAAATATTGTATTCTTAAATGACCATATATACATTAGATCATTTATAACCAAAAGAAAACTGCAACAGTTGCATTTATTTAATTATTTTTTTTACACTTGAAATGATTTATCATCTTTCTAAAATTCATGTAGTTCATGTTGTTTTGCAACATGTACAAACTTTGATAGTAGTAATTTGATTTTTTGGTGAATCTTTGCTCTTGTACTTACTGAGTTTCTGGAACATTTCAGAAGAAAGCATATCACATGCTTAGTGTGTTCTGCAGAGCATTATATACATGCCATATTTCCAAGTTATAGATCTGTTTATTAGAAATTATTGATTGCTAATGATTGAACATATTTTGGTAATTTTATTGGCAACTTTTATTTTTCTCTGTATATTTTTAGTGGGGTTATTCATGTCCAAAATGAAACATTTGTTATCCATCCATTTTTTGGAGTGGACTTACCAGTAAGTATGAATATTATAATGACCGTGTAGTTGTATGGTAATCTAATTTTTTGTTTTGTTTTTTCTCTTGGGTCAGAATCTAACCTGAGACCTACCAAGACAAATGCTCTACCAACTGAGCTAAATGGTTAACTCACTAGTGCTTGCTAGTAAGACGCTTTTTAACAACTGAAACTACCTTATTCTCTCTCTCTTACAAACAAGCCCATATCTCAGGGTCATGGGCTAGTCTGATGTTGAGCAACAATTTTTCTTGTGCTGATTTCAACTTTGTTTTCTGTGCTCAGATTCGAACCTGGGAACTTTTGGGTGTTGGGTGAGTGCAAGAAATCTTTGATTTGAATCTTAGCTAAGGAATTAATAAATTTGAAATCACAACAAGAAACATTGGTGCCTAACACGAGTCCATCCCATGACCCTGAGATAAGACCTTGTTAAAAAGTGTCTTACTAACAAGCATTAAGGAGTTAACTCTTTGGCTCAGCTTGTATTACACTTGTTTTGCGTGTGTGTGTGTGTGTGTGGGAGGGGGGGGATTGGATTACCACATATATAAGCTATTTTAAATACTTACTTGCTAATTAAAATCCCTTGAATGTTTTGTTTTTAAAATACTTTCTGCTTAACATTTTATTAGTAAATAAACTGCACAATGACTATGTTGTATTCCAACTGTTATTAATAGTATAATCACTAACACGAGTCCATCCCATGACCCTGAGATAAGACCTTGTTAAAAAGTGTCTTACTAACAAGCATTAAGGAGTTAACTCTTTGGCTCAGCTTGTATTACACTTGTTTTGCATGTGTGTGTGTGTGTCGGGGGGGGGGATTGGATTACCGCATATATAAGCTATTTTAAATACTTACTTGCTAATGGAAATCCCTTGAATGTTTTGTTTTTAAAATACTTTCTGCTTAACATTTTATTAGTAAATAAACTGCACAATGACTATGTTGTATTCCAACTGTTATTAATAGTATAATCATTACAGATTTGTTTTGAAAATTCTTTTCTACTTTGTTGGATATAATTAACTTGGCTATTATACCTCAATTTCACTATTTTCATGATAATCAAAACTAGTAATTAATCATTCAATCATTTTTACTGTCATTAAAACTAGTAATTAATCATTCAATCATTTTTACTGTCATTAAAACTAGTAATTAATCATTAAATCATTTTTTACAGTCATTAAAACTAGTAATTAATCATTCAAGCATTTTTACAGGCAGGTTGCCTGGTTACCACTTTGTATGTTAATCTGGCAGACTGTTTATGTTTCGTGTGATTTTCGATGTAAGCCATTTTATTCAATGCTTAACTAGGTGGTTGGAACTGGCAGCTTTATCTGTCAGATAGCATGATGAATGTAGCAGATAATTTTGTTTTTTATATTGCATGATAATTTTAGTATGACGATTACAACTAACAAATTTATATTATAGGTAGCATGACTGAATTACCAGATTATTGGAGTTAATCATTTAGCTAGTCCATTGAAAATGTGGATGTTAAATTTCCATGATGTTTGGAGTTTAACATTCTGTGTGTCAGCTCACTTTTGTGCAAGATATAATTTTAATGTAAGAAAAATTGATTAGGATTCAAGCACATGCCATTGCTTGCTAGGCAGTTGCTTTAAACAACTATAATCTCTTGTGTTCAGGTTTCTGTGGCACCTGTTTTTGTTTGTTAGTGTGAAAATATTTATAAGTGATATTTCAAAATATAAGCATTTAGTAAATATTAATTTTTCATATCAAGCTTGATTGTTAAAAGAATGAGGTAACAAAATATTCTTAATTGTGCTTTTCTTTGCTAGTCTCAGATTATCCGTTCCGAGTTTCTGATGAAAAAAGTAAACAGAGAAGGCAGGGTTTCTGTGTTGTTTATAGATTGGCTAATTCTCTTCTTATTAGCTTGACCTTTGTAATGTCCTAAGGCTGTGTGTTTGTGCATGTTTGTACATCTAATATAATTATGTGGACTAGAAAAAGTCTGTTTGTATAGAATATAGCAGCTTTACAAATGTAGTTAGATACACTTAGTAAGTCACCTTTTATGTCTTTGTGGCCAGGCCTGTATGACTTGCTTTAACTATACATATTTCCTCTATTGTACTTGGGATAAAAAAGAAGTTTTATATTTCAGATGGAGCATCCTCATATCATTTACCAATACTTTGGAAGAGATAAAAGAAAGTATTCTTGTGGTAAGTTTTGTTAAATGTGTATGGTTATATTTTAATGTTTGTCAATGTTTAACAAGTTGTAGCCTTCCTGATCAGTTACAGAGTGTTATATTAAAATTTATAAATAATTAGTAAAGAAGTAATAACTTTAATCATGGATGAAATGTATAATTCTATTTAATAAGTGGAATTTTGGATTCGGTTTCCTAACAGTTAATTGTACTTATGATTCAAAGATGCTATTATTTACTTTTAATTTTAAGACTGCTAATTTTTGCTAAAACAGTATATATATTAAGTATGCTACTAATGTTATAAAATTAATCCTAGTTGTAACATTTTACTAAAATGTAAAAGCTTAAATTAAACCAGGTTTTAGGTTGGGTGTTGAGAGGTGGAACTATTATCCACACAATAACAATTTTGGCCAATTTTGAAACAAAAATATATATTTTTAATGTTTGAGAACTCTATGATAGATGTGTCATCACTCCAAATGAGAAACCTGCCTGCAAATGTTTTCATTTATATAAGGTTTTTACCTTGTGACCTTATGTGAAGAATTGGGATTCTGTTTGCAAATTCTAATGCCTTTGGGTAGTGCTATCTATAAACATATCTGAAATAAATGCATCATACAACAGTGTATTAAAGATTATCATAAAGTAATACAAAAATTTGAATTTCTATGTTATAGAAATGATTATACAAGTAACTGGTTCATAGTTGGCCCAAGTAAAGCTATGATAAGGGTTTATTGATTCTTAACTTTAAATATGTTATGTGCATGAAAAGTAGTGATCTTCAAAGACTTATACAATAAATACAGGAAGAATATAAGAGTAGTATTTAGTGTTCAGTTGATTTATTCTCTCCAAACTGTAGAGTGCGAAGATTTTGACATAATCGAGGGAATTTATGTTAAAACAATTAACATAAAACACGAACGTAATAACAGGAAATATTTATTAAATGTTTCGGAATCTTCATAATTCTATTATCAGTAATTTAGAGGTACAAAACAAACAATATTTGTAATTAGAGAAATATATACATAAGAAATAATCAATTTGAATGCATAAATATATAACACGAGAAAATGAAAACTGAGGTACAGTATTGTGGTTGGCTGTTGAAAGAATTTTAAAGTTTGAGAGGGAAATCAGAAATCCTGTTTCTTTATTGTGTTGATAAATAGTGGAGTTGGGAGGGTCTGTAACCTTTCTTCTAGTTTTTATACACATCTGATTTCTCTCTCAAACTTTAAAATTCTTTCAACAGCCAACCACAATACTGTGCCTCAGTTAGGTCTTTTTTAAAGAAAAATATATTGAATATATTTATATATATATATATATATATATATAAA
>NW_013667530.1:119684-121196 GCF_000517525.1 Limulus polyphemus
AAATTCTTTCAACAGCCAACCACAATACTGTGCCTCAGTTAGGTCTTTTTTAAAGAATAATATATTGAATATATATATATATATATATATATATATATAATAAAATAGTTATCAGTGACTTGTAGAGTTGTGTTCCTCTGTGGAAGTTTGTATCATAACAATAATGTTAATAATTTATATGATAACTTTTTTTTGAATTAGGAAACAGTTACTTGCAGGAGTGGGGATCCAGACACAGTAACATATACTCAAAAAAATTCAAGGTAGGACATCAAAGTATAGACGACTATAAAAGTAAGGGCCATTTAATATTGTAAAGCTTTAACATTATATACTTGGTAATATTCAGACCATGTAAAAAGCTAACATCATGCAAGTAATTTGTGAAGATTAATCTTTCATCTAGAATTACCAGTATGAATAACCATTCTCCACAAATTCTTCATAGCATTAATTAATTATAAATTCAGTTGTTTTAATTAAATTACTTTTAAATACAACATAAACTATATAATCTAGATCTTAAAACTTTAAAATACAATTTTGTTAAAGCTAATTAAATGGTCTTTTTCATTTTCTTTGAAGTTGATTAAAATCAATACAAATGTTAGTATTAGTTACAGAATATTTGTTTATTTACAGAATGGCATCTTATGTCAAGAGTATGTTCACTTCTTAGTACAATTTTATATTTGTATTGGTAGTATACAGTAGTAGTGAATACTGCTATGTACTTTAATCCTTTTCGAGACAGGTCACGGGTGAAAGGCCATGTCATCTCGTTTGTTGACTCGCATTCAAAATTTTATTAAACTACTATTTCATGAATATATATATCAATAAGTTTGGTATCAAACTGTAGAATATAATTCAAATTTTGGTACTATATATTACTCAATTTCTTAATTTAAAAACAAATATTAAAAACACATGGATAAACATTGATTTTCGTGTGTCACGTGGTATGTTGAATGCAGCACTAAGTATAGTTTCGAATGAATTAGAAATTCAAATTACTGATATTGACAAGCTAGAATAAAAAATAAGAGCGTCTTATCTTTTCAATTTCCTAAGATATTGCTCACGTAATAAATCAAACACAGTGGCACCCCGCCCACCTCTTTCTATTTTTGGAAATGCTCCCTTACATACACTTACTTCTATATATGACAAGAATAACTAATTGGAAGCTCAAAATGTCCCTCTAGTGGCTTTCCCACCCATTTTCATGGACTTGGCACCATTTCTTTCTTTTGTACCAATATTTCAATGAGGTAGGGTGTGTCTTTAGTCTGCTCGAAATTTCTTTTTTTTTTTAGACTAAAATACATCTTAGTTCCTAAGCTTGATAAATTATAGTGAAATACTGTGGTATCAATGTAGTAAATTATGATTTTTTAGTTATTCATATATATATATATATAAAAAACCTAAAAAATAATTTGTCTTCATATCCTCCACATGTAACTTTTTAAAGGTCTTGGCAACCTACGTCAAGCAGCAACCAAGTAC
>NW_013667530.1:121490-143489 GCF_000517525.1 Limulus polyphemus
CCTACGTCAAGCAGCAACCAAGTACAAAGGTCGTAACTAGAAGAGATAATTGTTTGCTTCACTTCTTTATTTACTGTTCTATGTTTTAGGGAAAATAACTAAGAACTTATTTCAAAATAGCAATAATCTATATACATATATAATGTATAATAATTGAAATGTGACTATTTTACAAAATACTAGTCGACTAAAACACAGCCAAGACAGGTTACTTTGTACAGACCAAAGGTCACCTTTATGTTATTTGATACGGTAACATGAGTGCACATGAGCAGCAATGTTGTAACTTCTGTACTGTTAGCCAGGCATGGCTGAAAGATCAATATAATAAAAATACTAAATGTATAATGTTATGAGAGTTAAGCTATTTCGTCTAAACATTTATGTTTTCATGTTATAATCTGTGTTAATTATAGAATGAAGAGGCATAACTTATATTTACTTCCTAATTTTTTATAGTGGTTATGAGATCGGTCAAATCGACCAAACCCGTACAGAGATTCATTAATGAAAATAACATATAAAATATAAAGTTTTTTCTTAAACATTTGATAACTATCTGGACATTATAGAGAATTTGTATGTGAAATTCCAAAATAGATAGATGGGCAACATGCGAAAAGATATAAAAAGACATGAGAAAAACCTTAAGACTTAATAAAAAAAAAATTGATATTTTGCTTATGAAAGCATTGTAATGTTTACTGATAATCTGCCAAATTTCGTTAACAATCACATACTAACTTAAAAGCTATAGCATGAAAACTATAACAAGCACAAAATGATTACGTAATCGGTCCCAGGGACCGAATCCATGCTGAAAGAGTTTAGGCTTTAGAAGTAGTACATGGGTGTAATGATTTTACACAAAACTGTGTTATAACACTTTTTGGTTACTTTTTATTCTGTAAAAGTTATTTCAAACTCATTTCATTTCCCTGTTGTTTGTAAACAAATTTTAACAACATGACTTGTTCTGTTACTGGGATATGTTTTATTTGACATTATGTTTATTTTGTTTAATTTCTTGTTTTGAGTAAGATTATCTTTTTAATTTATGAAAAAAATATTTTATTTTTCAGTCTGTTTATGTAAATTTTTGGGGAGATTCATAACTGATGAACCATTTTAGGAATTTCAGATTACTTCTGTAAGTTATTATAATTTTTCTCTGATTTGTTTATAATGTTTTGTACCAGTTTTCAATTGGAATTTTTTGGAATTGACAGAACCTTTTTGTGTAATAAAGTTTAATAGTTTATTGAAACAGGTTAATCATTCTTGCATGTTCTTCCTCAGTATTTCTCTAAAAAATGTTTGTTTAGTTTTTACATGTCAAAAAGTAACACAATTACATTTCAAATATACACTAAGCCAACTTCAGTTATGCACTATAAACATAGAGAAAAGCAATTAGAAAATATCATATTATTCAAAAATTAATCTAACATTGTTGAAAGGTTTAATTATAAAGCCTAACAGTTTGGAGTTATTTTTCTTATTGTAGTAAGTTCCAGACCTACATATAACTGAACACACTTATCAGCCAGACTTGTAAAACACAATTACAAAATCTAACCAACTATTTATCTAACAAAATAATATATATTTTAAGGTTACTGCAAAATTCATTGATATATCTTTACACACAAAATGTTAGTGCAAATCAATGGTGTTGATTAAGACATTTATAAATGAAAACTTATGGCATTGAATTGTAATAATATTTATGAGTGAACTTGTTCATTTGTTTTTTCTTGCAATAGTTTTATTTTTAAATTGGTTTTATTTCAGAGGGATATACGACAAGTCACAAAATACATTGAGCTAGCCTTAGTTTTGGATCAAGCCATGGTAATGTTGTTTTTTATTTCAGAATTGAAGGAATGTGAATTAAAGAAAATAATTAACTAATAAATAGATAAATATTTTCACTACTTTGGAGCAACTTAGGTTTTGATAACCATTTTTTGTCAGCTTTTACACTAGTAGATTTTGTTTTTGATGCAAACTATTGTGATAAACTAAATTTACAATATTGTTTTTGTGTAATTATTAGAAAAACTGTACCTTTTTGGAATGGTTTCATAGCAATGGTTGTATTAACAATGTGTAAACACGTATATTTAAGTGGCTACAAGTGTGAGAATAGTGTAGGGAGTGGTCAAATAGTTAAAAGGATTCATTTACGTACAATTTCATCATATTATAATTCTGCTGTTCGTAAATTATTTTGTGATTAAGTAAATCATTGTGCATTTATCAAATTATTATTGCTGTTTATTTTGTGACATTATTGAGATTAATGAAGCTTTCTGAGAAACAAAACAAATTTCATTTATTGTTAAATCTCTGTTCAAAGAAATTATTTTATTGCATTTCATAAGACTATATTAAGAACATTATCAGAATTTTGCTCTTAGATTTTGAAACAGTGTTTAATGAGTTAAGTCATAACTTAACCGTGTATCAGAAGTAATTTAGACCACGGTCTAATAAGTAATATGTGGTTTAAAAATAAAACTTCTGTTGGTATCTGGATGATATCCAGATCATTTGATATATTTTTAGTGCTCTACAGTTCTGTTTACTTTCTGATGACTCAGTTATGACATTTGTCTTTCTGAAGCTTTTTCTTTGTATATTTGTATTAAATGTGCAATGATCGTGATCAACTGTGTATTTTAATATTTCAGTTTGAAAACAGTACAAGAAACTTAGTTATATCTGATGCCCTTCAGATAATCAATTGTGTGGACATGGTAAGTAATCATTTAATTATCTTTTTTAACAAACTGCGTTTAATTTTGTGTATGTAGTTTATGTTAAAGACAAGCAAACCTAGTAATTCAGCTGTGATTCTCTTGTACTCTTCTTATTTAAAACATGTGCTAAACTTACTCATAACGACAAGTTAGTCTTAAACATCACAAGACAATGCAGCTCAAATTATTGATAGTAGTTCAGACTTTGATCAAAAACTTGATATTTTTAGAAAATTGTTTATATCTTTTCAATATTTAAAAAAAATATATTCAACCATTTGTAGTAAGTTTGATAGAAGAGTAATGGAACATACAGTTTGGTAGAAACTTAGTCAACCTTTTCTAGACAAGAGAGGTCTCCTTAATATCTTCTGATATTTTTTCATTCTCATATTGGAAATACTTAATTAAACTATTGGAAATTTAATACAAGCTTTCTAAATAGTATCTAGTTTTAGCTTAAATTTTTTTATATAATTAGATTTTGTATTTGTATAATTTTTTACATTGTGAAATTTCCAAAAGTTTATTGAGATTTAAGTTTTAAGAAAACATTAAAAACATTAAGTTTTTATTATTGATCAGAACTTCCCTTTTGTATATCTAGTCAGTAACAACTTGTTTTATATTTATTAACAAACTTGTTTTATTATTTATTAACTAATTATTATTGCCCACTGGTGACTCAGCAGTAAGTCTGAGGGCTTATAACACTGAAGACTGTTTTTTTTGTACTCATGGTAGGCATAGCACAGATACCCATTGTGTAACTTTGTGCTTAATAACAAATAAACAATTAATACTTTACTTTGCCAGTTATAGTAGTCCCCACTTACAACTATAAATCATACAAAACATGGCAAAACCTAAATATTTATTTGTGATAAATGACCCTTTATTTTCAAAATGGTAGTACTGTTACCTTTATCAAGCATTGTGTCATGTTTTTTGCCACCAGTATTCTTGGTTCAGATTAATTTGTGTGTAATAAACATAGTTTGTTTCCAATAAATAATAATCTTTTTATTTATTTGTGTTGTTTGAATATTATAAACTTAACTGTGTATTTAATAGAAAAAGGATTTTTGTCATTTACTATTTTTGTTAAACCTAACAGAATTATTTTGATGGCTTGTCTTTGAAGAATATTCCTGTAGCTTTAAACAAGTGTAATTTAACAAAGAAATATTGTTAGGAATGAAAAGAAAGTTTTAAAGAACTTCCAGATCTGTGTTTTGTTTTTAAATGTTCACTGTTATGGGAGTTCTGGGTAGTTAATATGCCAAAAAAGACAGTACAAACTTCTGTTAAATCCAATTTATTTACTCTGTATTGACATGGATAAATTTGGATTTCTTCTATTCAGTAGTTTTTAGCTGTTGGCTCCAGCTATTTTCAGAGCTGATCTTCGTAGTAATATTGTTCAGACCACATACTTTGACTTCATAAAAGGGGTGGCAATGAAGAGCTTTAGTAATAAAACTGCTAACAGAGAAGGAAAATGAACTGAAAAACAAGACATGGATCATTATATTTCAGAGAGATGGTAGTTTCTTATCAAATAAAATATCTATCTTGGATGAGCATGAAGATTCTAAAAAGTTGAAGAGGTGAAATTCCTCAGAATTAATTAAGTACTACATAATGTTGAAATATAATTATAATCATACTTTTTTTTACTTAATTTTTAAAAAATTTATATGAAAGTGAGCTTGATGCCTGAAAGTTATATCAGTTATAATAAAATTAATTAGAGAGTATTAAAGTAAGTTTCATATATTCAAGTTTATGAGGTACTTGCATGTTTGTTCTTTCAGTTAAACATTTTTGTCCATAGTTTGCAATGGAAGTTTGTCTTTTGTGAATGTCTGTATTTGAATCATTCTTGAGTAAAAATTTGTCAAATTTATATTGATGTTGAAGACTAAGTGGTGTATTTTTCATCTTATTTTTTGGAAAATGTTTCGTATCATATGTCAAGGAGTCAAAATGACACATTAAATTCCCCCATATGTTTAACACTTTTCTTTGTCTACAGTACTTGTGATACCTGATATTTGTTGTTGTTTTTTCAGTACATGAAGTCCATAAATACTAGAATTTCTGTAGCATACATAGAAACCTGGGAGTATGAAGATCAGATGAGATTAAGTAGGGATTTGAAAAAAACAGTCCTTGATCTTTTGGTGTATGCATCACGACATTTACTGAAAGTTACTAAAGATGCCACTCATATGTTGACGTAAGTTCAGAATTAAGAATATCTTAATTTATGCTTGTTTTATTTTTTTCTTATTTTCATACAAAACTAGCTATTATATCAATGCTTCTTAAATAAATATTGTAATTTCTAAGATCATTTCAAATGTGGACAAATTCAATCAACTAAAATGATTTTGTGTAATTTTTTATGTATATTTAAAGCTTTATATAAAACAACATGCTTTTAAGCATTTGTTTTTTAAGGTTGAACTTTTTTAGAATTTGTATCGAATGATCATATTGTATATTTGAATGTCGCATTTAACATATTCAAACATTTATAATTTTTTCTGAACATTTATTAACAAATGAGCATATTTTATCATAATGTGATACCCATGGCTTGTTTTGTTGTTTTTATTTTCTTTTTCTCATGGATTCCATAAACTGTAAAATGTTATGGATTGGTTCGTTTAACAAGCTAGTAGTAGTAGTATTTTTTTAAAACTAAAACTAGCAATACTTGCATCAGATTTCCGGTGCTGTGAGACTAGATTTTTGTCTATATTACATGCTTGCCAGCCCACCAGACCACTTTTGGCAATTTTTGACATTTGGTAAAAGTAGTGATAATAATCACACTTGAGTCAAGTTGACAGTTATTAATTGCCTTCATGACATTGAGAGAAAAGCCAATAAAATCATAAATTATTATCAAACTTTATTAATTCATGATAATAGCAAAAACTACAGTTTTATGAACTTGTGTACTATAGTTATCTACAAGTGGCAAGTTCTGAAACTAAGTCTTCTGCCTGTCAATCACACCCAGACACCTGTTATCAATGTTTTTTGTTCTCTAACATGCAAAACTTCAAATTCATGCCTTTTGCTGCTGCTTAAACATTTCAACTCAACAATACTTTTGAACAACATTCAGTCTCGTTGTTGCACCAGCTTTAGGTATTTATACAAGCTTCACTTCAAGTTAAATTGGTAGTCATTTGTCTAAAAATCACAACAGGTTCATCTGCAGATGTTGCTTTTGGCACATTGGCCTATTATTCTTACTTAAAATATTGTGAAATTGTTTCAAAGACATGTAAGAACACTGTCATGTTTCTTCATGAAATGTTTCTCTAAGACAAAGTTAATTATTGATTACAAGATTAATCATCATCTTTCCCTACACTGGGTCATTAACTGAACTTGAATTTACAATACAACTGTCTAATCTGATTCTTTACTTGTGAAGACAGATTCCAATCTTTGAGGATGAAATGTGGCCAAAGAATGGTAACAAGAGAACTGGTATCAGTCAGTATTGGTTACAGTTCTTTTTGTGGTCCTATAAACTCGTTTCTTCTTAAACAAGAAGAATCTAACCCAGATGAATTTTTCATCTCCTAACTTATCATCACCATGTTTTATTATAAGTGCTAGAATTATCTTCTAGTGCCTTCTTTGGGGCTCTGTGTCAACTCTTGTCACAAATGTTGTTGTGCTTAACTGTATCATTACCTGGTGAGTAATAAAATAAAATCAGGTATATGCACGCCCCACACTTGTTTTTGTTGGCACACAAAAATATAGCTAAGAAAAAAAGAAGAAAAAAAGGTATCATGGATTAATTTCCTCTAATCCTGCTTAAAATAATTTCAAGTGCTGCGGCTATTGAGGATTCCCTCTTGTTTTACGCTGTGCTATTTTGTGAACACTTCTTCATAACTTTTGTCTGCCTTGAAAGAACATGTAGAGACTTATAAAAGTTCAATGAATTTTGTATGAGTGCAATATTAATGTTTTAATTCAAATAGAGAAATATAATGTATTCTTTACCTCATGTTAAGAAATGGTTTATGTATGTATATTTTTTAAATGAATGTAAAAGAAACTACAATATTTATATATATTGGAAAAGTGTACAAGACATGCATAAATCCTAGAAAAAATTTAATAAAAACCTGCTACATAACAGATTCTTTTCTTAGTGGACGTACATTTGTGGGTAATGTGGCAGGAATGGCAGTTCCTGACTCTATATGTAAAAGTAATGCAGTTGGTGTAAGTCAGGTAAGAAGATATGATAGTATTGTCTGTTTTTTATACCAAAATATTATTGTAATATTGTACTTTGAACATGTATTTTTTAATGTTATTTGAAACAAGCAAAAGTACCCACCCCCTGTGATGGGGAAAGTTTATGTTAACTTATCATTTTATATTATTTCATGGACTTTAAAAAGGTTAATTGTGTTGCACTCTTGCTTCACTCAGAGCCAAAGGTTTGAGCTACTTATACCACCCACTGTGAAAAGTAATTGTTGAACATTTCAGTTAAAGTTAAAGAGCTATGTTTATGTTCTTTAAAGCACCAGGCACAGCCTAGTGGTTAGCATGCCAGACTGTGAAACTGTGGGTCCATGGTTCATGACCTGTTGCCACAAAGTCATGCTGTGGGTGTGTTATAAGAGTGGTGATTAGCACATATAGCTTTTATATTATCAGGCATGAACATATGAAACAAATATTCTTCATAAGACATAATTCTCTGCTATTTTTTCATTCAGTACATAGATATGCTCAAGTGTTCCATGAGGTATAATTCTATGCTAGTTTTTATGAGGTACATAGATATGCTCCAGTGTTCCATAAGACTTAATTCTCTGCTATTTTTTCATTCGGTATATAGATATGCTCAAGTGTTCCATAAGGTATAATTCTATGCTAGTTTTTATGAGGAACAAAGTTATTCTCAATTTTTTTCATAAGATATAATAATAATTCTTTGTTTTTTTATGAGATACTGAATTTTGTTCTTAATAAGATATAATTCCATGTTATATAATTTACTGTGATTTAATCTTGTCGATGGCTTTAAGTAACAATATAAAACAGCATAACTTAATTTACATAATGTTACATTGTACAAGTTTTCCTTGAATATCTTCATTGATATTTCTAGTTTTATTCACACGGTATCCACTGTAAGTTGTTCATATTCACCTTGGACCTAATTTGAAACTTTCTGTTAATCCAAGTGAAGTCCAGCTTGTTAAGTCCACATGCATTGAATGAAAAAAAAAATAGTTGTAATATAACCATCCACTTTTTAGGTAACCAACATCTTTGAACCTAATGTAGTAGCAGTAACAGTAACTCACATGCTGGGCCACAACCTAGGCATCAGTCACGACCATTCAAGTAAGTATTTCTTGTTTCTTCTCTAGTTACCTTCATTTTTTAGGGTAGAAGATAGACAATAATTTAAATTTAAATTCATTCACGCTATTAAAATTTTTTACAAATAGCAATGCTTTCAGTACAGGTGACTTATTGAGTTTTGAAACCTGAAGTTTGCAAATAAAGCATAAATGGAACAAAATGTAAAATTAAAAGAGATTTATTTGTTTTACTTCTTTTATAATTAACTCTTAAAATTGCCTACTTGTTTTTGTAGCATTTACTACCAGTGAAATTTACGTATGGGTAATTTTATGTTTTTGCTTATTACAACACTCAGTGTTAAGAACTCGCCAAAAGTACTAGGTGAAATCGCTCACTTTCTATTCATTTACAAATTGAAAGTTTTGAGTATTTTTGATGAACATTGCATTCAATCTCAGGAAAATGTTCAATGTGTGTTAAGCATTGTAATTATCAATTTGAAATAATTTTTTAATCAATCAAATAGACTTAGTTTTGTTCTAACTTACTGAGAAAGAATAAGTGCTTTTTTTATTAAATTAAGATTTAGCTTTTTTTAGGCTCATGCTACATGTATTGTGATTGAAATATGTATGATACAGGAAAAACAAAGTTATGAAAAATGTAAAATCATTAAGGTCAATCTTTAAAATGTTTTTTTTTACCATTATAGTACAGCTTGTACAGTCACTTAACTTAAGAAAAATAAGTGTTTTCTGTCCGTAAAAATGTCATCTAACTCTTAAAGTGGTAAGAATTTAATTCATATTTCATCTTTACTGAATAAGTTTATTAGACTCATAAAGAAAGGTTGAAACAAACACTAGTATTGTTTATTGTATGCATTAAACTCTACATGTTCTTACTTGAAGTGGTCTGGAAAACTTATATCATCATCTCATAGTTTAAAATGTTCTGCATAGGCTTAACTGTGATTGTTAAATTCTAAATTGGATCCTTAAAAACTAAAACAGAGGCTGTAATTTGTTACACTTGTGTTGAAGTAATTGTTAAGATATGCAAGTTTAGCCAGTTCAGGCATTCATATTAAATCAATGCCCTAGGAAATAAAAATTTAGCTAAATTTACATGCTTGGGTTTTTTAAATCAAGAATAACTGCAAGGTTGAGAATATTATACTAAAACGATTTTGAATATGCAAATCAGTAAGTCATATGAAACCATAGCTGGTACGAAGCTAGTCAGTGGAATGGTATGTGTCATGTTTGACATTTCATAGGTAGTATAATGCCACCAAAAACTGATCACTTTTGGGAAGGACATGCATGTACTTGACCTTTCTAATGTAAAGTATTTGTACACTTGAATCATAAAGATTTGTTCAAATCAGGTATTTAGAATTTTCAAGATAATGATATCTCTTGTACTTAATGGCAAAAATTATGGATCAACTTGGGGACACAGGACCATTCAAAAAGAGACCTACAACAAGTCATTCCCCAGAGTTGGTAAGCAAAGTGAAGTTGTCTTGTAACAGGTGAGTATCCATGAATACAAAGGTCAATGGCTATAGCTGCCCATGTGTCCCAGGCAACAGTACAAAATGTAATCAAGATGGATCTCTTGCTGAAAATGAGACTAAAAGGTTATGGGTTCACTGAGATAAGGTTTCCAATCATACCTTTCATTCAAATGTCACATACCTCAAGTATCTGGAGAATGCCATACAGTATTGCACCTAATTAACACCTCCAGTTACGTTGCAAACTGCAAAGGGGTAGGTGGGTGCTAATTTGAGACTAATTGGGTCATATTATAATAGCTCTATTATAAACAAATATATCTATAATAAGTGGTAGCAGTCATAGCCTATTTATTTCTAACTTTGCTATAAACATCAGTGCTCACTATCACAGTAAATATGGTAATCATTGTTTATGTTTATAAGTGTCAAAAAATCCTGTGAAGCAGTCCTGCCATGTACCTGGTAACCTCCTCTGATTGACACAGCCAAAGCGTCTTCGAAGTTTGCTGCTACTGGGAAAAAAAAGTTGGAAAATTGTAGCCTCCATGATATTTATCAGTCACCAGCATTGATTGCTGATTTCTGCAACTGGAGTGGTGGTGGTGGGAGGTAACAGTGATAATTAGATAGGGGACATTAATTAGGGTAATGCAGTTCCAAACAAGAAATATCAAATGAGTTGCCAGGTGCAGTGCCTGTGGATTTCTATATGACTGGACTATTGAAATGGGAGCTGGGAACTGTGACTCTCGTACACTAAATGGATTATTGAAAGTCCAAAGGGTGAGGAATGTGTTTTGGATATGACACCCTTACAACAGAACCTTTTGCAAAGGAAACTACATTGAAGGCTATTTTCAAGATGCACAGTTGTCAAATACAGCATGACCAGATGTGGCAACATGAACTGTAAGTGGTGAGGCACCAAAATTGTTTTAATATAGTGTACTCAACCATCTGTAGTCTTATATTGTGCTATGACACTGGCATTGCAGATGTTAAAAAAATATATATTAAAGAAAATATCCTCCCTCCCCCTCTCCAGTTTCCAATATGCAGTCAGTCTTGTAGCAGGACTTGTTTTTTTTTTTTAGTGATAATCTTTAATCATCATTTTATTATCTGATACTTTCATAGTTGTTCTTGCATCTAAAAAACAAGTTGCACAAAACAGTATTGTTAGGTAGATTACCTTTAATTTTAGTATTATGAATTTCTTACTTCTGTTTGATTTATATGGACCATCTGTATTTTGTGAAATGGGTTAAAAAAAAAACTTTAGGACTTCAGGCATGATACAAATTTCTGATTGTTTTGTTTGGCTGGTAAATTTTTTGTATTTGGTAATGGCTAACTACTGTCCAAATAGCAATTGAATATTTATTTATTATGAAACCAGCCAAATAATTTTATCCATATTTGATCATTTTTGAAATAAAGATTTTCATTTACAGATGAATGTTACTGTCCAGACTGGTGGGGCTGTATCATGGAACAAAGTATCATGTAAGTTTTAGCATTAAAGACAATTTTATTTTCTAAACAACAAAAAAGCATCAAAGAAAGATTCTCTGTCTTTGTAATTTTCCTCTTAAAGTGATACTATATTATGTTTACATTTCTACTTTTAAAACTATTTTTCAATTGCGATATTCTCTTGTACACGGATTTTCAACAGAGTAAATGGACAAGGTCCACTAAACAGGAGGTTCACCAGATGTGACACTATAGAGAGTCAATACCCAAATTTTACACAAGAACAGTCTATAATAAGGGAACACTAGCAGAGTACAAACAAAATACAAGGAAAACGGGTCAGTGTTTTTAGTGGACATGTGGAGAGTATGCAGAAATAATTCTGTGTGACCCCACCAGTTCAGTGTACCCCCCCCCCCCAACTCTTGTAAGCTAAAAGAAAAATAAAGCTAAACTGTAAATGAAATTACCTCTTGAAATTAAATGAAATACAAACTGGCTAAATGTAAGTGAAACTCAATCTAAAGGTGAATTTAAGATTGCTACATCTGGTCAAAGTCTTTATCTTTTCAAAATCTTAAGAACTCGCAAAAAAATCACTTTAACCGAAATGATACTTGTGCTAAACAACAATAATTCTGCTTGATAGGGGAGAGCCTGGCCTTAAAATTCCAAATTCCAATAAACAAAGCCAGGCTGCTCACAGCACAAACTTCACACACTAAACCTTAATCCCTTCATGGTCAAATGCAGACATTGGGAAGCTCCTGGCAATTACACAGTCTTCTGACAAAAAAGACAGTTGTTATTTTTGGGTGGAGTCACGTAAGAAAATTCACTTAATGACCAGTTAGTACAAAAAATCTGTTCCCTGTGTGCAGCTAAAGCAAAGAAAAGTTGTTTACTTGAGCATCTTTCTACATCCTCGCAAAGAAAATAGAAATGTCCTATACCACTCTATTAAATGAATTTAAATAAAAGTAGTAGTAGAAGACACGTTGTGAAATGCACACACGCACTTAGTTTTACTCGTACAGTTCTATCTGTCATACGTTATATTCATATTATATCCACCTGCATATTTAAGGAAAAAATAGGGTGATGAGTATTATTATTATCAGGTTATGTAAATTAGATTTAAGCCAATTATATACTTGCTATTCAAAGTGTTCAGACTAAGATATTTATGTTAATCTCATTCATTTGCGAAATTAATATGTGGACTTTTTTTTTCCCCTCAGGGGTCACAATTCTATCCAGCCATATCAATTTTCCAACTGCACAAAAGAAGATTACCTCAAAACTTTTAAGTTAGGAAATGGAATATGCCTTCTAAACAAACCTGGTGAGGTAATGTATGCTTTGGTATCCTTAATATATATTTTAAAATCATAATTAAAATACAATTCTGGCTTGTGTTTTCCATTTATTCGTAGTATAACAAACTGTTGTATACGTAACCCTTTCCAGCCCAATGGCGTTATACTGGCCACTTTTGCATTTGCAGATGTAAATCATGATAACTATTAAATGTTTTTGAATATAAATTAGGTTATTCTAGTGAATTTACAATCAAATAAAAAAAAAAAGACATTACGTGGCATAGCCAGATACTATGTGGTTACACAAGATGCCTGTAACCATTGATCTGAAAGTCGGGCTTTATGTATGTTTATGAGTAATAATACATTTAATGTCCTAATGACATCATGTCCAGTTTATATAAAGAAATTCTGCAATGAAATATCTTTTATATCATTAAATCTAATATGAATAGATGATATATATCTTACCATATATTATTTATAAAAGTTAGCTCTGCATTTCTTTTAGAAATTATGTACAGCTGTTTTAAAGATAACCGATGTTAATCTCTTATATCATGTCCACCATAAGGCTCCTTGATTTCAAACTAGCAGTGAGAGTTTTTTGTACTACAGTCATATAAGGAAGAAAGGGAGCTGTACAGAAAATAGATGAATAGATTGTGAGAAAGAAAGTAATTCCAGTTTTCAGACGTTATATTTATGAGTTTACCAGTTTCAGAAACTTGAAAATTGTAAATCAAAAATACATTTAGTTTAATTTTACACTTTTTTGACACCATCAACTTTACAAATTTGCATCTTTGAAACTATTTGAACTAGAAATAAATTAGAAACAAGTTTTATCTACATGACCTGGAATTTGAAATATTTCTACTCTCATGTAAACATTACAGTTGTGGAGGGGGACAATGACAATTAGAGTTAGCAGTATGGATTTTTTATTACTTCATACAAAATAAATGTTAATAAAATTTACAAGAAAACAGTTTTAGATTTGAACATTTCAGTTATAGTTTTGTTTTATTTTGTAGTTAATTTAAGGGAAGCTGAATCAAGCAAAATTTTAAAACTTAATTTCATTTGTCCTGGTGAAAAAACATACCAGGCTGGAAGAGATTATCTCAACACTAAGTTAGAAGATGGAATAACCCTTCTTAAGAACACTTAGCATATTAGAAAATACGAAGTCTGATGTTTTTGTTGATTTATTTTCAACCTAAACTGTGTACACACACCTCTTGCACTGATATAATTATAAAACAAGATCAAACTGTTTTATAAGTATTTGTCACTATCTTTATTCAATTGTTATTTCTACTCACTGCTTTAGATTTTATTTAAATAAAGATCTTTATTCTTCATACTAAGTGATACTCTGTCAGTATTTTCTTGTAACTGTTTGAGAGACACTGCCAGCAATGTAACTTAGTTGGATTGGGTTGTTACCATCCATTATAAATGTGCTTAAGGTGATTTTATTTGAAAGCACATAGCTTTTTATTATAGGGGGGGGGGAATTGTTAGTTCATGGTACAACTATTCATAGGAATGATGTCAGTACTGCAAAATACCTGTTTTTATATTCAATTATTAGTAAATTTTTCTTCTTTTGATCTTAAAATTACTTTATTTACTCATTACTAAATTTGTACACCACATGGATAATTTCATTTATTACATACGTTTTTTGAGGTGAAGTATTTGGCCATTATTGAATACAATTTTCTTCTGCCACATGTGGTTATTTATCCTTTCTCTTCTTATTAGCTGCTTAATCATTTTAGAGTTGAAGCGTTTAGATATATTCAAAAAATCTTAACTAAAATTCAAGAAACAATGTGTAGAAAAAAAATCACATGGAAAAACAATAGAGAAAGGCACAAAACAGAATTTAAAAAAATGGTTGCCATCAAACATAAAGTTTCCAATTTCCCTCTAAAGAGTTGATTTTCAGTAGAACAGAAAGTAATAATCATCTTATATATATATATATATAGTAGAAAATTTGAAATATTGAATAAAGTTTGAATAGTTGACCAAAAAACAAAGTAGAGAAACAAACATTTCAGTGTCGGGACACTGTCAGATATATTTATATATATATCTATCAAAAAGCCTAATTTCATAAAGATTGTTGGTTATGGGTTTTGTTTCCTCTAAATTAATTTGAAGCATACATGTGATATTTGTTCACTAAGCTATTATCTATATGATTTCGTCATTATTGTTTTTCATTATACGTTGTTTAAATTTTTAAAGTCTAATTCTTACAATGATCTTAGATTATTAGGCAAGATATTGTTCTATTATGGAATAAATATTTAATACTGATAGTAGAGAGTTATGTTGTGTGACATAAAGTTGTAAGTATAATGTAAATAACACTGTTTGTTTGTTTTTTTGTGTGTGTGTAGTTAGAAACTTTTAAATCGTGTGGCAATGGGGTTGTAGAAGGAGAAGAAGAATGTGACTGTGGAAATATAGAGGTCAGTTCAATTTTTTTTTAATGTCATTATTATATTTTACAGCTCCAATTTTCAACAATTCATGAGTAACAGTCATACTATATTGTTGGCTATATGTTCTTATGTAAACTCTGTACTATTGTTTTGTTATGCTGTATACTCAGTTCACAACTGTATTTTAGGCTTTGCCAATAATGGTTTATCTTGGACTATAGTTAGTACAGAGAGTTGTTTGGCAGATTATGAAAATGCATGTTAATTAGATATCTTTTGCTCGTGATTGCTGGGATGGTATACAATAAGATTTCATAAGATGTAGGAACAAAAGGACACAGCAAAGTGCAGTGGACTTCAAAACTACACTTTAAGCCAGTAAGGGTCAGCTCTCTAATGAGCATAGTGAAAGCATGGTTACAAAAGAGACCCCCCCCCCTCAAAAAACAACAAACAAACAAACAAAAAATATTGCAATGGAGCTGGGCATATTTCCTGGTATTATTAGCAAGTTTATAAGAAAGATGGCCAATGAAATTGGAATTGCAACTATTGCAGTCAACTATATATATGAAGTCCCTAAATGTACCTACAATGATTTTTTTGTGCCATTGGTTTACTTATACATGTATTCAGAATTCCTAGATCTAATCTATTAGCCAGTTATGAAAAGTTTCAGGAGAGAGACGAGACAACATTAAGATGACTGTTTTCTGACGTCATGAAAGCATTGCTGCTGAATCCTCATTAATAATCATGGAACATGATTTCCAAAAATATGCAAATGACCTTCCATATATTGCATTTTTTTGTCAGGTTTTAACATATGAGCCAGATTCTTTACAGTAGGAGTCTGTGACTTGTTGGCAATAAATTTAAACAATAAACAAACAGCACACGACCCACTTGTTTTAAAATAATAAAACAAATCAAACATATATACAAATGTTTGTTATTTTTTACACTGTTGATTATCACAGCTGTATCCAGAGCTTTAAATAATTCTCTTTTTTTCATCAAATTCTACACAGGCTGGTTAAATTATTTTAGAACACAATTGACAAGACACATTATTCTTCTCTAATCTGTTATTGCAATACAGTCTGTGATAATTTCACTTTAAAAATTGCCACTATATTTTATTACCCTTTGAACCATGTCTAACTACTATCCGGTCCATTCTAAGTTGTAAATCACTCAGGGAACATGCAGCTCACTTTACGCTTATGAATTACATTACCCACGAGTTACTATGAGCTGCTCACGTGTGTGCCTCGTGAAACATTTCTATTATAATATTAATTATTTTACCTAATCTAATCTTAACTAACCTAAAAGGAACCCTATTTTTATAGACTAATAATATATATAATATAGACTAATAACATGCAGAAAGTACACAAATTCCCTTTTCTCTAAAAAATTTTCTGGCTTTCTAACTATGTGACAAAGGTTGTTACAGATTCATCCAAGCTAGTCGTTAACTCTCTCATAGGAATGATGTTAGTACTCTGAGTGAAATTGATATTTAACTGTTCATTACATAATGTTATACAATACATCATTTGATAGATGAAAACCTTGACTTTCTATTGGTTATAGGTAATATATAATTAAAACGTAAGAGAGAACTATTAACAAATTCTAAAAAAAGAGGATGTGACAGGTAGGCATGCCAGGAAGAGTGATTTTCTATTCGATAGCTCTGTAACCAAACAAAATTGAAAACTATAAAAATTATGGTTTGTCTGAGCAATAATGATTTTATAGAGTAATTTATGTTTAGTTTCCTACTTTTTTGGTGGGTGATGGATAAAATAGAGAAGATGATATGCTAAGAGAAAATTCGTCAAGTGGGCCACACTAGGGGAAATTCAGGATATTTTTTAAATATTGCCTTTTAGAGTTAAGAACTTAAAAACTTGTATACTATTAAAATATTGATTATTAGGTAAGATTTTATTTTATTATAATTGTTTATTTTGTGTCCTTTTTATGTTGGTCAGTATAGTTTGTTACACTGGACCCTCGCTGCCATTATTTTGGGATTTATTATAATTGTTTATTTTGTGTTCTTTTTATGTTGGTCAGTATAGTTTGTTACACTGGACCCTTGCTGCCATTATTTTGGGATTTGTCTGTTGTGGTATAACCTTCTTAGTTCCTGTCTGTATTATGGATTTTGTTCTGTATGCTGTATCTTTTTTAATTTGAATTTTTTTCTTATATTCTTTTTTTATATTGGTCAGTATTTTAGGTTTTGGTCATCATGCTTTATCTATCCTTTTTGATCACAGTCTGTTTTGGTTTGTTATTTTATACCATGCCTTTCTCAAGTATTTTGGGTCTTGTTTGTTATGTTATACTCCTCCTTATATCAGTCAACTTGTTTGATGAAATATTATATATTTTACATTTTACCACTAATATTTAGCATGATTAATTATTTAGTTGATGTTGAGCTTTATTATTTGTTGATTTCTTAAAGAAAGGTCTGTTTCAGGACTGTATGCGAGAAGATCCTTGCTGTGATCCAATAACATGCAAACTGAAGTTAGAAGCACAGTGTTCAGCAGGTCCTTGCTGCATTAACTGTAGGGTGAGTATAAACCTGTCAGTTATAAACTGGGAACATGAATAATGTTGTTCAAAATGTGGACAAAGACTACCAACTCTCAGAATTATCTAAGAATAATATTTAAGACTACTTTCTAACCAAAATGCATCTTTGTTTACAAAGACAAACAAACATCTAAAAGTGTGTTGTTCATGGGCAATTTACAAATATAAGTGTGGTGACTGCAATGCCAATCTACATTGAGAGGTCGGTATGACATTTTGCCACCTGTACCTATGGCCATTTAAAAATCTTTATAAAAACTAGGGGTGAAAGTTTGCCGGTACTCACTGGTACATAGTACTGGAACTTATTTTTAAGGTGGTACTAGTACCTGGACTTATTTGAGCTGGTTTTTTGGATGCAGGTGCATTCCATTGTTCCATCAGAAAGCATTTATTCATTGATGCTGAAATTTTCATTTATTTATGTATTCACGTAGTTTTTTTTTTCTCTGTCAAAAAACTGGTCCACTTCACCCAGCTGAGTACATCTACTTTTTTATTGAGAATTTCACCCATGATAAAAACCAGTTCAAAATTCTTAACATCTCCCTTTTTGCTATTTGTACACATAGAGAAAACTTAAGTCACCAAATCAGAAAAGAAAATCAAAATTATCAGCTAAGGAAAATTGATATTGAACTCTTCGTAAAATAGACTGTTAATTAATAAATATCAACAAACACTCAACAGCCACATAACTTCTTTTCAATAAAATATTATTTTAAACAAATAGTTGTACATAAAAACATTTTCCTTCTGTTTAATGTTATTGCATTATGTGCTATGCCTGTTAATACATAGTTGTAATTTCTTCATTTTTGTAGTAAACTGCTGAAGATGGATTGCATTTTTAACCTGAAATGTCCTATAAAAATGCTTATTGTTGCTATATTCAATTTAACGCAATGAGTTTTATATATGAGCACGTATATTTTGATGCGTGAAGGTTCAACAATAACAAGAAAATACTGTTTGTAAAATTATGTAATACTGCATGATGATTTAATAACTCTCATATTTCTACTTCTTCTGCCATAGAACTATTTTAACCAAAATTTGTATTCTAGTATTCAAATCTTTAACACAACAAAAACACACGATAACCGTTTAGTAAAATGAACAATATATATATATATTTATTAAAATTAAATTTGATTTTATGAAAGTGCAAAAACTGATGTCACATAAGTTAAATCTGGTAGAGAGCAGTACTTGTTGAAATTAAGCAGTTTATTTTTTATTTTGACCATAAGGTTTTTTACATTTAAGTCTAATTCTAAGAACGTTGATTGAATAATAGTTATGCTTTGATCAAAAAATAAAGTAAACCATAAGGAACATTACTTTTCACTTCAAAACTTGTTAAGCCTAATTAGATGAATTCTAAGTTATTTGTTCTTTGTCAGTTTTCTTTTAGCTAAAAGAAGGACCTGTTTGGTTAACGGTAAGGATGCACGGGTGGTAAAATTTAGCCGATTACTGGGTCCGGGCACCCAGTTACTAAACTTCGGCTGGGGCCAGGTGTAAACCCAAGACTGGGTTCTCCCCTCGCCCCCCCCCCAAAAAAAACAACAACAACAAAACAACATACACAGAAATTAGAAACAAAAACAAAATTGACATTTATTACATTTAACTGAATAATCACCAACAGAACATTCAAGTTTTAGTTTCAACTTTCATTGCCTAGTTTCAACTTCTCAAACCCTGACCCCTATTGCTCTGAAAAACCCCACCTTCTCCAGAAATCCACTTCTCAAGCCATGCCCGTTATTAACCCCCATTGTTCCCTAAATCCTCGACTTTCAGCGGGCAGTCAGTCTTTGTTGCTCAGAACCCGTTTTTTTTTTAACTAAACCAATTGTAACTTTCAGTACCGTGTAAGTTGCCACAAAGATTAAGGCTTAGATGCCATTTTCAATTACCCGGATTCGGCTGTTTTGAACTTCGACACTCGGCCTGAGCAGAGTATTACCAGGTAGACCAATACCCGGCCGGGTACCTGTGCATCCCTAGTTAACAGCATATTAATCCAATTTCATTCTGTCTTTCCATGTATATTTATATTATATAAGATATTTGGGAGGAGATGATGTTCTCACTTTTTAATTTAATAGAGTTTTAAACTGTGTGTTTATATCGTACTAAGTATTACCTTTAAGTGAATAAACTGTTGAAAATGCTTACCAAAACCCCTGTTGCTCTCCAGTTCATAAATTTCTACCATCATTTTCATTTGAGAATGTGATGGTTCAAATATGTTACTTTGTATATAAAGCTAATACATCAGTGATATTTCACCATAAGCCTCTCACTGAGCACTTTCTTTTATATCATTTTGTGAACTGGTTAGGTATTTTTTGATCTCATTTTATTCAACAGAAAGGTTCTGTGTGGCAACATTTCTTTAATCACAAAATATATTATAAAATAAATTATTTATTTTCACAACTTTTGTTGTGATTAATATTCTCCATTGGTTTGAACCTGTGATACAACACATAATGTTTGCTACTTTGAGGAAATTGTGGAAATCATTATAAATTTAAAATCATATCATCTATAACAAAATTCAATAATAAAAATATTTTTCCCACTGGAATTCATTGATCAGTTGATTAACATTAAATACATAAAATTTTTAACATTAGAAGCAACTAGTCGTAAATATTGTAGCATTATCACAATTTAATAATCACAGTATTTTTCATATTGGAATTCATTAGTGAAAAATCATCTTGATAAGTTTATTTTTCAGATGATTAGAAATTTTTGAATATCATTATTATTAGTATGGAGTGTTTATAATTATTCTTGAATGTTATAATATCTTTTATTAATAGAATTTTTTTGCTGCGTGATTGTTACACAGAATTAACAAGTTGTATACTCTTAGAAATTAATCTGAAGGTGTTTTCATTGTAGACTATAGAAAAAGTATATTAGATTGTTTTGATATGGAAAGTTGTGTTTTCAATTAGAGAAAAGTTATACAGACAATTAAGACTACCCGTAGACTATTGAGTGGAAAGACATTAGAATGTCTAAAGTCAGCAGCTTGTCATGAATGTTTTTTTTTTCATTTATTTTTCAATAAATTGTCATTATCTGGCAGTGGATTCTTGCCTTTGTTTTAAATACTGCTTATGACTTGAACAAATATATGGCAAACGTCGTAACACTTGCTGAAAATTATTTGTTTGCAGAAATGTGTTTGACCAAATTGTGTAATTTTGCTTCATAATGTATATATGAACATGAATGTATCATTAATCTAAATATAGCTCATTTTTCATATTTATCTAAGTTGACATTATTAAAACCTTCTGATTCCATATAATTATGTTTTCTTATTGTTTTTACTAAATACTTTTTAATTATTTCTTTCTAGTTTAAAATTGTGCTGCTTGTGTACTGTTTCTAATTATAGTATAATGTGTTTCGGGTTAACAAAAAAAGTGCTGGAAGAGTTTTCACAAAGAGTTGACAACTGATTTGTCTCTTGTAGTTGCGGACTGCTGGTGAGCTGTGTCGGAATGAAGCTGATGAATGCGATATCCCAGAATATTGTAATGGAAGTAGTGGAGAGGTGAGTGGTTGGACAAATAGTGACATATTTGTACTCTTTGAGAGAGTTATAATTATTGTGTTTTTTGCAGACTTCAGTTGCTAGTGTATTATTATATACGACATTTCAGTGAAGCTTTAATAACATTTTTTTTAGCCCATGCTTTTATAACAGTATTACAAAAAATTATCTAAGAATAAAGAACAGTTTTGGCAATGCCCAGTTTCTCTGTTAGAAATTCTCATGCTGGAATGAAACAACTGTTAGAATAAAAATTTAAGAATCACTAGGCATAATCCTACATTCTGTAATAAGAAATTTTAAAATCATCTTCTCTAGATAGCACTACAGAAAAAAAGTACTTGACATCATCAGGCCAATTATAATACTGAAGATCTTTCAACCCCAAATAAAACAAAAGTAGCCTCATAGGAACCATAATGTACTTACTGTCACCCTTTCAATCCAGATGCTTCTTTTAATAATTAAACTAGTGACCTTACCCTAAAATTGAGAAACTTTAAAAGAAGTGGAATAGATGGTACATATCTGTCAAATATAGAGAAAAAAGTCAGGGGTGGATTGGCATTAATGGACCAACCTGGGAAATATCTCATGGTGCATACTGGCTAAAGAATTAACTCTTTCAAACTGGGCTTGGTCCCTGGGACTGACCTCGTTACCATTTTGTGCCTGTTATTGTTTCCATGCTGTAACTTTTAGATTAGTAAGTGAATGTTGAGACATTTGGCAGTTTATCAGTAAACATTACAATGCTTTCATATGCAAAATATCAATTTTTTTTTTTATTAAGTCTGAAGGTTTGTAAAGCAATGTATCTCTTGTGCCTTTTTTTTTCTTTTCACATTTTGCCTATCTAACATGA
>NW_013667530.1:143510-144802 GCF_000517525.1 Limulus polyphemus
CCTGTTATTGTTTCCATGCTGTAACTTTTAGATTAGTAAGTGAATGTTGAGACATTTGGCAGTTTATCAGTAAACATTACAATGCTTTCATATGCAAAATATCAATTTTTTTTTTTATTAAGTCTGAAGGTTTGTAAAGCAATGTATCTCTTGTGCCTTTTTTTTTTCTTTTCACATTTTGCCTATCTAACATGAAAAATAATTTTCATTTTAGGAAAATTTTCAAATTTCACATGCGAAATCTTTATAATGTCGAGATAGTTATCAAACTTTTTTAAGAAAAACTTTATATTTTATCTGTTATTTTCAGTAACAAATCTCTGTACAGGTTTGGTAAATTTGACTGATCTCGCAACCACCATAAAAAATTAGGAAATAAACATAAATTATGCCTCTTCATTCTATAATTAACACAGATTATAACATGAAAACATAAATGTTTAGACGAAATAGCATAACTCTCATAACATTATACATTTATTATTTTTATTATATTGATCTTTCAGCCGTGCCTGGCTAACAGTACAGAAGTTACAACATTGCTGCTCATGTGCACTCATGTTACCGTATCAAATAACATAAAGGTGACCTTTGGTCTGTACAAAGTAACTTGTCTTGGCTGTGTTTTAGTCAACTAGTATTTTGTAAAATACAGTCACATTTCAATTATTATACATTTTATATGTATATAGATTATTGCTGTTTTGAAATAAGTTCTTGGTTATTTTTCCTGAAACACAGAACAGTAAATAAAGAAGTAAAGTAAACAATTATCTTTTCTAGTTATGACATTTGTACTTGGTTGCTGCTTGATGTAGGTTGCTAAGCCTTTAAAAATTTTGCACATGGAGGATATGAAACAAAATATTTTTTTTAGGTTTCATATATATTCTTTTGAATAACTAAAAAGTTATTAAATTACTACATCAATACCATAGAATTCTACTATAATTTATCAAACATAGTAACTAAGCTATATTTGGGTGTAAATAAAATATGAATCTTGAGAAAACTAAAGACACAACCTACCTCACTGAAATCTTGGTTCAGAAGAAAGAAATGGCATTAGGTACATTAGAAAGGCTGAGAAAACCACTAGGGGGACTTTCTGAGCTTCCCCTTTGTTATTCATTTCATATATAGAAGTAAGTGTATATAAGGGAGCATTTCCAAAAATAGAAAGAGGTGAGCAGGGTGCCACTGTGTTTGACTTATTAAGTGAGCAATATCTTAGCAAATTGAAAAGATAAGACCTTCTTATTTTAGATTCTAGCTTGTCAATATCTGTAATT
>NW_013667530.1:145719-152735 GCF_000517525.1 Limulus polyphemus
GTATATAGATTATTGCTATTTTGAAATAAGTTCTTAGTTATTTTTACTAAAACATAGAACAGTAAATAAAGAAGTAAAGCAAACAATTATCTCTTCTAGTTACGACCTTTGTACTTAGTTGCTGCTTGATGTAGGTTGCCAAGCCTTTAATAAAAGTACAAGTGGAGGATATGAAACAAAATAATTTTTTAGGTTTTTTATATATACACTTGAATAACTAAAAAAATCATAAATAACTACATTGATACCATGAAATTCCACTATAATTTATCAAGCTTAGTAACTAAGATTTATTTTAGTCTAAAAAAAATATGAAATTTCGAGCAGACTAAAGACACAACCTACCTCATTAAAATCTTGGTGCAAAAGAAAGAAATGGCATTAGGTATGTTAGAAAGACTGAGAAAACCACTTGGCAGGGGGGGGGGGGATATTCTGAGCTTCCAATTGGTTATTCATGTCATATATAGAAGTAAGTATATATAAGGGAGCATTTCCAAAAATGGAAAGAGGTAAGCGGGTGCCACTGTGTTTGATTTATTACATGAACAATATATTAGCAAATAGAAAAGATGAGACTTTCTTATTTTATATTCTAGCTTGTAAATATCTGTAATTTGAGTTTCTAATTCGTATTAAACTATAGACTTCACAAACACCTAATTTGAACCAGTGCTGCATTCAACATACCACGTGACACACAAAAATCTAAGTTTATCTGTGTTTTTTATATTTACTTTTAAATGAACAAATTAAGTAAATATAGTTCTAAAATTTGAATTATGATCTACAGTTTGATACCAAACTTATTGACATAAATTCATGAAGTAGTAGTTCAATAAAATTTTGAATGCGAGTCAACAAATGAGATGACGTGGCCTTTCACCTGTGACCCTTCTCAAAAGGGTTAAAATTTAAACTCAATTTATAAGAATGTGTCACCGGCCCTGTGAAGAAAGTTATAAATCAAGTCAATATTAACTTTTGGAGCAAACAATTTCACTTTTATTTTTTCAGTTCACCTAACACAGTTATTTGAAAGAAGCTTATAATTGGAACTAAGTATAACTATTTATTTGTCATTGTTTTTTAGTACTCATAATACCCACCCAATTATGAAAAAGTTCCGTTATCCAATGTGACTTGACACTGAAGCTATTTAAGTGTAACACTGTATATCAACCATAACTAAATTACAATTACAGCATCACTTTAAAATTACCATTATCTTTGATTGATATATAATTTTATTATTGGACCTTGCGTTGTGTTTTCAAGGAAATCAATTGTGGTTAATTTAAGACTAGTATAACACAAATGATCTTAAACTGTTATTTATCCTGTTGGCCATTTCCATAAGTTGCTCTTCTTTTTTTTTCTTTTTTCTCACTTTTTGAACACAGAAAAATGGTAACACTCTGTACATGGACTTGATATAGCTGTAAAAAGAAAAGACTAAGAACATTTAAAACCAAGTTAATTTAATATGCATGGTTTAGAGTTTTAAAAGTTTATTTTTTTTAAAATCTTTAATTCAATGTCTTTCCATTTTTGATATATTTTACAAGACTAATATGCATCTGTACTTTAAGTACAACATGAACATTTTTCATTTCCTACATTTAGAATTGGAATGAATTTATATTTTTTACAAAATTCATATGTATTTATTAGTTTTTACATTAACTCTATGGTTTCTAAATGGATGCATTTTGCCTCGAAGGAACATTGCACCATTGATATAGAATATGAACTTGTAGCCATTTTTCCACACATTTTTTAATACTTCAGAGTTAATTTATTTAATAAATGTTTATTTTTTTAATTTGATACATAACATTTTTTAATCTGTCAAATTTTGATTTTGGGTTGGTTTCAACACTCCAAAAGAAAACATCAGTGTTTGTGAATTTGTTAATTTTTTTTAGCATAGTATGAAAGTCGTAGCCCTCTAGGAGGAAAGTTGAAATAGTTTTGAATAAAATAGTGTTAATTTGAACCTTGTAACTTCAAAACAAGTGTTGTTTTATCACTGTTAGCCAATCAATGCGTCTCGGTTGTCATTCTTAATGTAATTTTATATACATTTCAGCTTTGAGAAGCCATGTGTTAGTGATCCAAACATCAAATGAAAACTTTTTCAACAAATATTTATATTAGAAAAAATTAAGTTCATAATCATGAGGAAATTATCTATGTAGTTTTAAAAGTGTTGAAAACAAGAAGAAGAAAAACACACATTAGAATGAGTTGTAGATGTGTTAAACTTAAACACAAAATAATTCCTCATTGTTTGAATTTCCAGGATAAATAACATGAACAAAGAGATGAACAGAAGAAAAACAATTTTCAGAAGAATTCATATAATGTAATTGAAAAAAGTATTTAAGTATTGTTTTGTAAATAATAAATAATTGTAGTTTAAAAGATGTATTACTTTTATTAATTAAGCATAAAAGTATTTAAAAGTTTAGTATTCACCCATTGACTGCTGATTCAGTGTACAGGGTACTGTCTGCCTCTGGCAGTTGAATGTGAGTGTGCTGTATCCAACATATGGCTCACAAAAATTCTGCGAGAGTGTAAAATAGCTGCAGTCAAGGAATGAAGAATAATTTTTGTTGTTGTTTTTCAAGCTAAGTAAATAATTTATATATTATGCCGTTGGTCCTTACAGCTTTAAGTTGGTTCATTTTTGTGTTAGCACCATTCAGACTGCTTTGATTTTCCTCCTTAAGTCTTCAGAGCTTAAAGGAGAGGTCCTTCTGTAAATAAAAACATTTTTATCTTTGTTTTTTAATTATTTTTTGCATCATATGGATACTTTTTTGTGATTTGTTTTTATTTTTTGAACAAACCAGTAGTTTTTATTGTTCTTTTCATAGAAGCTTTTTTTGTTTGTCAATTGTTATTTTTCTTCTACCTAATTATACTCCTCCACCCCACCCCTCCTTTCAGTGACTCAGCAGTAAGCATGAAAGCTTATAATGCTAAAGATCAGATTTTGATACATGTGGTGGGCACACCACAGGTAGCCCATTGTGTAGCTTTGTGCTTAACAAGAAATAGTATTTTGGTGTTTTTATTTTATTTTATTTTTAGTTGTTATTGAAAATAACAAAACAAAAAAAAAGCAACAGTCAAATTGTGGACTTTAACTCAAGATGTAAATTTACAATGTGTGAAATATTATTTATAACTAAACATTTAATAACAACAGTTGATCTATTCAGTAAACTTGCAGAAAACGTATTGTAAATCTAGATAATGCATCTTAGGTATGTAAGGTTAACAGTAGCCAAGATATTTTGTAGCAAGTAAAAGTAATGAAGGGAAAGTAACCCATTTGAAAGCAAGTGGTAGTATATGATATATAGCAAATACACGCAATGATGTTTGACGACTGATTTTAACATGTTGAAATGCAGTGTCCACCTGACTTGTTCAAAAAGAATGGTATTGAATGTCTCCAAAACCAAGGATATTGTTTCCAGGGGAAATGTAGAACTGGCAGAGAACAGTGTGTGTTTATTTGGGGATATGGTAAGTTATTGTAAAATTAAGATAGTGCACTACAATAAAAAAGCATAATTTCAAATTCCAATTTTGAAACTGTAAATGAAATGCTTTGACAATGAAAGAAACTAGTTAACATATAAGTTTTTCCATCAGTCTGTTTTAAAGAATTTAGAACCATGGAAAGAAAAGACTTAAATTCATCATGCAGTATTTTAAGTAAATCTACAATAAATGTACCAGATCTCAATTGAGATAATGTTTAATAGAATACACATTTTAATAATAATTATGCCTTTTAAGAATGTATATTATATGTGCAAGCATAATAATGAAGTTATTGCTTTGTATGTTGTAGGTGCAGAGACATCAGAGCTGGAATGTTTTCAGCAGTTCAATACCCAAGGAATCATGAATGGTAACTGTGGGTCTGATGGAAATGGAGAATACCTGAAATGTGCATCAGAGTAAGTCATTCTTTCTAAACTTTAGTTTTTTCAAGTTTTCATAGTATTTATAGTAGACTTAAAAAGCTTTTACCAATAGTTTTTTTATTTTGGAAAATGCTTCACTTCATTTTTAAACATAGCAAAACCGAATTCCACAAACACTGATCATTTCAGTTTACTCTTTTAAGCCTGTAGATGAAATTTTTAAACACTTTTGGTTTGTACTGAAACTTTCTTTTCAGCATGTGAAATCCAGCTTATATTTATTTGAAACAAAAGATTTGATTTAAATAAAACTTTCTATTACTTATTTGATTAAAAAGAATTTAGGGTATATCAATCTTTCTCATTAATTATAAGTACTTTAGTTTTTCAGTGATAATCTTACCTTAATAGTGTAGAATATTTTTATTGTTTGAATATCATTGGTTAATAAGTGTGTAGTGTATTTTTATTGGTTTGAATATCATTGGTAAATAAGTGTATAGTGTATTTTTATTGGTTGAATACCATTGGTAAACTACATAGTGTAAAAATAAAACCATTTATACAATAATATATAATTGTTATTTTACAAAAGTGTTTTTGTTATCATAGATAGTTTATTATTTGTGTGTGTATATAAAAATTATTTTTTTTTCTGTCTGTCACGTTGCTTTGCAAGAGACTTCATTCATTACAAAAAATGCTGGGTTGACTGAATCCACATCAGCCAAACATCTTTTTAATTCTATTAAGTTGTTAAATCAGACAAAGCAATAAACTTATTTGGCTTAGGCAGGTAATAAAATATTCAAGAAAAATGTTTCTCATGATTGTTTCACTCACTTCATATGGGCTTACAAAGGAATAAGTAAAAAAAAAAGTGTTACAAAAACGTTATTGCTGCTGTACATCTTTATTTTTTAGGACTAAAATTGTCTTCACTGTGGGTTTATCAATGGTAACACCATAACAATACTTAAGTGTTTCCTTGAGGCATTACTTTCACAGAAGTGTTATTGAAAACAAAAGCTTTGTTTGAACTGCATAAAAACTGTTAGCTACTTGTTTATATAAATGTTCTACTTTTGATAAGATGTATGTATATGATGCAAAATCTACTAAATTAAGATTTTATTTTTCTCACAGAAACATCTTATGTGGTAGTTTGCAGTGTCAGAGAGGGGCAAAAACCCCTCTGGTGTCAGGCATGGACAACCATTACACAACTACCATAATTTACATAGAAGGAAAGGAGTATGAGTGCAAGTAGGTTTGTTTTGTAACAGTTATGAATATTAGAGATCTTCTGAAGCACTCTCAATATTTAAAATTGAGCTTTGTTATTGTTATTAATAATCTAATCAAAAACACCTTAGGTGCAAATTAAAGGAATAAAATCAAAATTGAAAGCCAAACTGTTGCGAAGAAGAAAAAAAAAATTCAATCAAAATTGGAGGTTTTATACCTCGTGTATTTCTTAATGGATTGTCTTGAAATTTGGTATGTAAAGTAAGGGTATAGTAGAGTACATCCACTGAAAATATATAATAGTTTGGGTTACCACAGTTTGAGATACAGAAGGTGGAAAATTGTTAAACTATCACTTCTGTTAATAACACACAGTGTGTCCTGCAGGTTGTTTTGTCTTGGTTGAGAATTTTAAAAATCATGATATTCCTGAGCTAATCCATTTAGCTTTATAATTTTTATGAGAATTAAAAAAAATCATGGCATTAACTTGCTGCTCTGAGTACTTGTTAAATTACCGAATCATTGATTTGCACCTCTGAGTACCTGTTACATTACCAAGTCACTGACTTGCTTCTCTGAGTACCTGTTACATTACCCAGTCATTGATTTGTTCCTCTGAGTACCTGTTACATTACCGAGTCATTGATTTGTTTCTCTGAGTACCTGTTACATTACCGAGTCATTGATTTGTTTCTCTGAGTACCTGTTACATTACAGAGTCATTGACTTGCTTGTCTGAGTACCTGTTACATTACAGAGTCATTGACTTGCTTGTCTGAGTACCTGTTACATTACCGAGTCATTGACTTGCTTCTCTGAGTACCTGTTACATTACCGAGTCATTGACTTGCTTCTCTGAGTACCTGTTACATAACCGAGTCATTGACTTGCTTCTCTGAGTACCTGTTACATTACCGAGTCATTGATTTGTTCCTCTGAGTACCTGTTACACTCCCTGGTCATTGACTTATCTGTTACATTCCTGATTCAATTCCTTGACTTGCCTGTTACATTCTTTTGTCATTGACTTGCTGATGTGAGTGCCATCTTATCAACACTGTCAGGTCTTATGTTGTTCATGTAGGGAGTCCACTATCTCCTCGTAAATCCGAATGAGATGCGGTCCTATCTTTGGTCCTTGGTGGGACAGTGTTCCACATCCTCTCCTTAATTCCATGGGTAAGCAGAATTCTCCTTGCCCACTTGGTAGGGGAGTGAAAACAACTATTTGTTAAACCAGACTGGATGATTCTGAACTTTGGTGGAGTATGGCATATGATCCCATCAATCGAGGTCTGGGAAGTTGCCTTTTGGACTTCTTCAGGTTGATCAGAAGGATTGTCCACTTTGGTGTTGCTTTCTTTCTTTTATAAATCTGGTGGCTTAGAATGCATCATTCTGTGGTTACTGGTTGGGATCCTATCACAAAGATATATATATCTGCGGTCCAACTGCCCTGGCCACCAAAGTGGGATATGGGTACCATGACCCATTAAATCCAACCACAGTTGTAGAATCTCGGCTGTTTGGTCAGGGCTGGACCATAATATTTGTATTATATTCCACCCTTTTCAATTTTCTGTAGTTCTGGATGAAGAGCATACCTGTTCTGGATGTAGTGTTGTGTTCCCCACTTTGATACCACTTCTCATGGTACATATTTGTTCTCTGCAGACGTTTTCTGTATGATCTCTGTCTTCACTGGCCCCTCCACCTTCTCAATGTGGGATTGTAGCTATTAGTGTCAGCAGAGGTATGTATGGTTTGGAAGTTACCATTTTCCTAAACTGAAAATGTATTTCCAAACATACTTAC
>NW_013667530.1:153765-155126 GCF_000517525.1 Limulus polyphemus
TCCAGTCCTCCCCACTGAGAGCCGGTGTTATTGACTGGAATGTGGTAAGTCTAAAGAAAGTGATTTTATTGTCTGCATACAGTGCTTATATACAGCACCTGCATAGAGGGAGTGGGAGGGTTGGCGTAAAGTTTTGCAAATTAGATGTTGCTGAGGGAAGTCGAGTGGGGCATATAAAGACAAGCAAGCAAACAGAATGTTAGATGGCAAAGATGAAGATCGAGAAATAGCTTTTAGTGTCAGCAGAGGTAAGTATGTTTGGAAATACATTTTCAGTTTAGGAAAATGATAACTTCACAAGCAAGTCTTGAATCCTTCAAACAGATAAGAGTCTCCTTTAAAAACTAGCAAAATTGCATTCATGATTCACCTTTCTTTCTATAGCTGACGACCAATCAGTTACAGAACAGCCTCATGTATATAAAGTAAAGTAGGACAAAATGTAAATATCCCATGAAATTAAAATTTCAAGCTGTATTTAGCATATGATCTTGACTGGATTTAGTTTGTTTAAAATCAAAACTTCAAAAAATGTACAAATTTTGTGGATGTGAAATAAACGCTATGAGTGAAGTATGTAGTATTTGGATATGGCTGTGTGTATTGACTATTGGTTAAATGTTTTCATGGAAATTAGGCATTTTATGTTTATGTTAAAACAAATGATATATGAACACAGAATATATAATTAAATCAATCCGTTGTGTTAAAAGTTTCTTTTTCCCATAAGGAAATTTACCTTTAAATTATATTAAAATCCCTCTAAGTTAATAACATTGGTTAAAGATGTGAAATCTGTTTGTATGTATTGATAATCAAGTTATTAGTGTTTCTCCATTAACAATTCTTAAAAATTAATTATGAATATCATTAGTTTAATTTGCTATTGAGCTTTTACATTATCATCAAATGTTTAGCTCCTTTCTGAAGAGTGTTGCATGGCATTACTGTGTTTTTCAGAGTGACAATAGGACATAGTGAAGATATACCTGACTTGGGCCTGACTCAGGATGGAACCAGATGTGGGAACAGGAAGGTGTGAAGTCATTAATTAGTGCTTTACATACAGTTACATTTTTCTGTAGTGTATATAGTTTTTGTATGGACATTTTACTTGCTAAAGATTGACAAATTGTATTATGATATTGTAAAAGTAATTTGCTACCATTTTTTTTTAAGCCATGCATATTCTTGAGTATTATATTATGTCTGTAAAAATGGGGTTTGTCATGGTTGATGTTTTATTCTTGTTGATGATCGTTAGTTTATGCATATTTTAGATTTAAATATTGCGCACCAACCTGAAGAAGTTGGGGAGTTTGAAAAAGGGGTTAAAAAGTCGGGCAAAATTGAAAAGTTGG
>NW_013667530.1:155147-160479 GCF_000517525.1 Limulus polyphemus
CCTCCCTCTGTTTTGATAACTACATGCACACCATGTTGTTTAGCTGTGCTATTTATCGGTATGTTTAATATAATCCTGATCCATCAATCTGTGTTAATTTATCTGGTGATTGTCCAATTCGTTGTATTTTATAACAAGTTAAATAAAGAATACTTTTATAAATGGAAATGCAACATTCCATTGTCTACCATTAAGATGCAATGTTCATATTTTAACATCTTCCTCGCTTATAACATTGTATAATAGAAGATCTGTTGGACTGTGTTTGTGTTTATTCCATCAATAATTATATTATTGTAGAATGTACGATTTATTTAAAAAATCATTAGATTAATTATATGTTATTATGTTGGTAAGATATTTTAGTGGAGTGGATTGCTCATTTAATAAACCATTTTAGGTATATATTGCTTTTTAAATTAATGATTTTATTTTGGTACATGTTTTATGTAGTATTAGCTTTATTTGTAATGTGCTTTTGCTTTGTTAAAATAGTTCAGTATTCATTAGTTTAATAAGGCACTTTAGCTCAGTATTTATTACAGCTTTAAAAAGTAAGTTATTTTAGAATACATATTAAGTAACTGGTTGCATTTAGGTATAAATAACCTTGAAAAGATTGGAATGCAACAAATAAACACTACAGTAAATGCAAGAAAAATTAATTAGCAAAAATTAAACTGAAACAAATTTATGACCTGTTAGATTTTAGCCTTCTTTTGAAGAGAATTAGATATAAAAAGAATGATTACTTTGGTTTAAACATGTGACTATTATTGTAAATACATCAAAGTGAATTGATTGCAGTAGGTACTGGGAAACACTTGTTTTTGAATTAAAATCAGGATACAATGTAAAAACTACTGATAAAACTTACTCAGTAAAATGGTGTAACACACACACACAAGGATTTTCTCCTAGATTTGATCATACTAACATTCTGTCAAACCATTAAGTATTTTTATTAATCAAGCCACCACTTTTGTAGGTGAAAAGCAGCAAATAAAACTGATAATATATGAACATCTGGTTTGTGAATTAAGATCTAGATACTCTTATCTAAAATTTTGTAATAAGAGTTTTTTCATAAGATTTGTTATTACATTTTGTTTGTAAAATAGTTAGAGACAAAAGTTAAATATTGAAACCCACAAGTGTCAAATTACTTGCTAACAGAAAACATATACAGTGTACAGTACACACTTTTGAAAGTTCCTAGTACACTTGCACTCTATACTATTCATACTATACTCCTGTAAAATATGTACAGTTTAATCTGTGTAAAAAGTTTTCATAATCAGGAAAAGTAAAAGGAATCAGCAAAATGACAAAGTTTTATGATTTGTTGTTGTATTATTTTAGTCTATCTAAGTTTATTGCAGATTAAGTTTTTCACAAGTTTTAAATAAAAAATCTAAAATTAGGCTTAGCAAGTAAGAATAAAATCAAGTATTTTTTGTGGTTTTATATAATAATGAAAAGGAAGAAAAACAATTTTGTCATTTAACATTTTAGGAGCGATATTTTAATTACTAAAGATGTATAAAAACTTTTTGTTTTTCAACTTTGTAGCTTGTCAGATATGGTAGAATACATTACTTTTCAGGTTTGGTTATTTGAGCAGACAGAAGCTCATATGAAATGAAATATGAAATTTTGCAAACCTGTTTTGTGCATAATGTTCAGGATAAAACAAAACATTTGTCAGTTTCTAATTCTGGTGAAGATTAATAAGCATGGATATTTTATGCATAATGATTAACTTTGTAAACAGAAAACAATACAGTTGTTTTGTTTCTTTTTATTATTTTCAGAATTTAATGTGTAGTTTAGTTCAGGATATGTAAGTTTTAATTACAAATGAATTCACAATGCTCTCTTGCTTTAATGTATGATTTAGTTCATGATTTACTTTAGTACGTGTTTTTGTTCTAATGTTTTGCTAAGTCTATGATGTGTTGTTGTCATTTTTTAATGAGTTTAGATAGATATTGATACTTCATCTCTTCCTTTGACAGATCTGTGTAAATCAGTCATGTGTTGACTTGGACAAGTATATTGAACCAGGAAGTTGCCCTACAAATGAATTGGGTAAAATCTGTTCTGGTCATGGAGTAAGTTGATACTCACACATACTTTTCTAAAGCTTTTTCTGTGTGTAGTTGCCTAAAAAACTATACTGTCTTTAGTTCACAAAGTAATGTATTGCTTTCTGGTAAATAACAATATTCAAAACTGGTGAGAATGAAAAAAAACACACCAACAGTTATTAGGAATTGTCTACTAGAATAATGTGTAAGCTAAGCAATCACTATTAATAAACAGAAGGATGGTTGAGGCAGCAGCAACGGACCAGTGCAGGTGAATTGTTGTTCTTGAAGGTGGTTAAAGTTAGTTGGGAATAAGAAGTGTATTTGAATGAAAGAAAAGTATATAAACTAGATCTTTTTCTGAATTTGAGATAATTGGTGTGATTGAACAAAGAGGTACGAATGCACACAATCAGCAGCTGAAAGATTACTGGTAGAAAAAATGTCTTGATTCCTCAGAGGCATCTTTGTTCCATGTGAAAATTTTGAAGCAGTCCCACATTTGCGAATTAACATAGAATACAAAATAGCTCACAATAATCAGTAGATAGCCTTCTTAACTAAATCCTTCCACAAAAAGTAACATATAGGGTTGAATTAATGCATCATCTAAACCAAATTGAACATATTCTGATTTTGTATACTAGAAAATTTAAAGATTTTGTGTAAATATGAAGTATACATTATTGGAGAGTGAAATATGTGGTTTCTGCACGCTCCACGAGGTTTAGGCCATTTTGATTGGAAGATGATAATGATTAAAATGTTTTTTTTGTTCTGACATTTGCTTTAAGTTCTCAAGGGTAGTAGTCGTTCTACTGATTAGTTATGAAATATTGTTATTTTCTTAGTTTCTGGATTTAAAAAAAATTATGAAATGTCTGGAGAAATATTTCTTATAAGACTGTTCGATGTTGGCAGATTTGCACCAATATGAATACCTGTCAGTGTGATAAAGGGTGGTTTTTATCAAACTGCAGTCAACAAGAACTGGATAAAGGATTCACGAAAGGAGTTTTTGGTCGATATAAGCCTACTGCCAATAGAACAAAAACAGTTTCTCCAAGCGCTAATGCTACTGTACGGACAACATCATATGGTAAGCTATGGTTAAATCATTGAGTTTTTATTTATATTTTTTACTGTCAGAAGTTGGTTTGTTACTGATTTTTAATTTACTTTTTCTAAAAAATACTCCTGCATTGCTATTGTAAATATCTGTATAATACCACGTACATTCTTGCCAACTTTCAGATTGTCATCTCTTACCTAAAATTATAGTGAAAATTCTTCACAGTTACTTTCAACATACCTTACACAAACTAAAACAGTCACATATAACAATAAAAGTATTTTAATAATTGTAACTCAAGACAAAAATACAAAACCCAATGATGTGAGGGCTTTCAAAAGGTGAATCTTATTTCATCACGAGCAAACTGATGAAGGTGAAAGGTTTACCTTTTGAATGTTTACCTTTCTAGAGTTTTGTATTTTTGTCTTAATTTGATGTTTTGAATCTATGTGTTTTCGTAACATCATGAATAATTGTAACTATTTATTCTCAGTATAGTCATTGTATATACACACACACACACATATATATATATATATATATATATTAATTACATCGTAAAATTTTAATAATATAACAATACATTGGATCTTAAAATAATCGCACTACACACTATAAAATGTGATACAATTAGTACACAGTGATTACTTGTATATAGCCACATTTAATATTTCACAGTGTTAAATTTAATTTATTATGCATAAACTACACATCCCAGGTCTAAATAACTATTGCTTAAGTGGGTAGAATTGGCACCAGTGTTAGTCACCTGTCTTTCTAGTTAATCAGTCATATTGTAGCAAACATTGTTACTTATATGAGTTACATCATAGGGCACACTGTTACCTGTGTCAGTCACCTCTCTTTCTAGTTAATCAGTCATATTGTAGCAAACATTGTTACTTATATTAGTTACATCTTTTGACATCATAGAGCACACTTACTTGTGTTAGTCACCTCTGTTGCATCATAGGACACACTGTTACCTATGTTAGTCACTTCTGTTACATCATAGGGCACACTGTTACTTATATTAGTTACATCTTTTGGCATCATAGAGCACACTGTTACTTATATTAGTTACATCTTTTGGCATCATAGAGCACACTTATGTTAGTCACCTCTGTTACATCATAGAGCACACTTATGTTAGTCACTTCTGTTACATCATAGGACACACTGTTACTTATATTAGTTACATCTTTTGGCATCATAGAGCACACTTATGTTAGTCACCTCTGTTACATCATAGGGCACACTGTTACTTATGTTAGTCACTTCTGTTACATCATAGGACACACTGTTCTTATATTAGTTACATCATAGGGAACACTGTTACCTGTGTTAGTCACCTCTGTTACATCATAGAGTACATTGTTACTTATATTAGTCACGTTTGTTGTCTATGTTACTAACTTTGTTCATCTCTAATATCATAGTAGAAAACACTTATTCTTGAAAATACTAGCACAATGATATCTGATTGTGAAAAAATGAACAAGTTGATAATAGTTTCATCTTATTTTAAACAGTAATGTAGAAAGTAAGCATATATTTATGTTTATTTACTTCTCTAGTGAAGAAGAATGATTCTCTCAGTGCTTCTTCATTGGTGATAGTTATGGTTTCTGTTGTTGGAGGAGTTTTTATCTTTTTCGCTCTTCTTGCAAATTGTTACAGGTAAGATGATCTCCATTGTATCACTTAATAAAATGTTTCTAAAACTCTGAATTACCTTGTTTAAAATTTGTAACTATAAAATGTTTAAAAAACACATACACCATCCTTTGAAATTTGAATTTCTTCTCATGAGAAGTTAAAATTGAGGTCAGACTGGGTTCAAACACAAATTTATTAACTCTTTCAGCACGGGCTCGGTTTGTGGGATTGACCTCATAACTATTTTGTGCTTGTTATAGTTTTCATGCAATAACTTTTAAATTAGTAAGCAAATGTTAATGAAATTTGGCACATTATCAGTAAACATTAGAATGCTTTCATATGCAAAATATGAAGTTTTTAATTAAGTCTTAAGGTTTGTAAAGCAATGTTTTTCTCGTGCCTTTTTTTCTTTTCACATGTTGCCTATCTAACATGCAAAGTAATATTCATTTTAAGATTGAAAATACTTTTATGCATCAAAATTTTCAAATTTCACATGTGAAAT
>NW_013667530.1:161298-163238 GCF_000517525.1 Limulus polyphemus
TAAAGCAAATAATTATCTCTTCTAGTTATGACCTTTGTACTTGGTTGCTGTTTGACATAGGTTGCTATGCCTTTAAAAATTTTGCATGTTCAGGATATGAAACAAAATAGTTTTTTAGGTTTTATATACACATTTGAATAACTAAAAAATCATAAATTACTACATCAATACCATAGAATTCCACTATAATTTATAAAACTTAGTAACTAAGATGTATTTTAGTCTAAAAAATATGAAATTTTGAGTAGACTAAAGACACACCCTACCTCCTTGAAATAATAGTTCAAAAGGAAGAAATGGCATCCAAACCCACTAAAATGGCTGAGAAAGCCACTAGGGGGACATTTTGAGCTTTCAATTGATTATTCATGTCATATACAGAAGTAAGTGTATATAAGGGAGCATTTCCAAAAATGGAAAGAGGTGAGCAGGGTGCTACTGTGTTTGATTTATTACATGAGCAATATTGTAGCAAATAGAAAAGATAAGACCTTATTTTATATTCTAGCTTGTCAATATCAGTAATTTGAGTTTCTAATTTGTACAAAACTATATACTTAGTATTTTGACTTCACAAACATCTAATTTGAACCAGTGCTGCATTCAACTTACCACGTGACACACAAAAATCAATGTTTATCTGTGTTTTTTAATATTTACTTTTTAATTAAGAAATTGAGTAATGCATAGTACTAAAATTTGAATTATAATCTACAGTTTGATACCAAACTTATTGATATAAATTCATGAAATAGCAGTTCAATAAAATTTTGAATGGGAGTCAACAAATGAGATGACACGGCCTTTCACCTGCGACCCGTCTCGAAAGGGTTAACTGATTGAACTGATTAGCAAAATGCCTCCTCCTCATTCTCTGTCTCATTGGTAAGCCAAAAATCAGATTTTGATACCCTCAGCACAGCACAGATACCCCATTGCATGGATTTCTGCTTTATAACAAACAAAAGATCAAAGAAACAGCTGCAAATCTAACCTGAACTTATTTTACAAAAAGTATCAGAATCAGGTGCAGATAGGTGCTAGATGTATTACTACATGGCAACCATGTTTGTAATGTATTAGTTTCCATTTCTCGTTAAGAGAATGTCAAAATTAAATCAACGATCAAACTTTTAAAAACGTTTGCAGTTAAAATCCTGTTGTAGGAAAAATTAAATTATTGAAATAAACTCAAAGTTAGAAAATGAAAATCGGGGGACAAACTAGGATCAGAAGACCACATCAGATACTGAAAATCAAAGAAAAAGTAGGATGAGGCTGAACTAGATATTGAAAATTATGGAACATGTAAGATTAATTAGGTTAGATATTATGAAAGAATAAAATAAAATCAGGTTAAATAATGGGGGAAAAAAAGCTCATCACAAAGTGAGATTAATAAGGGCATGTTAGATAGTGAGTATTATGAACCAAATGAGATCAAAAAGATATTTTAAGTTTCACAAATTAAATAAAAAAGTAAGATCAGGAGGTCATGTTACATATTGAAAATCAAAGAAAAAGTAAGAACAGGAGGTCCAATGGGAAAACAAGAATAAGAATTAGATGTTAAATCAAGACACAAGATCAGAAGGTCAGGTTATATACTGGAAATCCAGGACCAAATAAATAATTGGTAAGGATGAGTAGAGAAATAATTTTGAAGAGAGTTGCCAGTGGAGTTCTTGGAAGCTGAAAAACTCGCACAGCAGAATTCTTCAAACAACAAGCTTTAAAATCATAAGCCAAACTAATTAAAATCACAACACCCTTATCTGTGAAATGGAGATTATGGTTACAAAAGAGAACCTTCTGTTTACAAGATAATAAATAAGGATTTGAAGAAGACGGATAGACCAGACAAAATAATGGCTGGAGACGGCTTGAATGGGTAATGAAGAAAAACTTTAATATAAGTTTAACATAACAGCAAATGTACA